>NC_091175.1:26796820-27024320 GCF_040958095.1 Procambarus clarkii
GCCAGAGCTCAACCCCCGCAAGCACAACTAGGTGAGTACAACTAGGTGAGTACACACACACACACTAGGGGGCCTGATAGCTGAGTGGACAGCGCTCTGGGCTCGTAATCCTTGGGTCCGGGTTCAATCCCGGGGCTAATGGCAAAAACAAATGGGCAGAGTTTTTTCACCCCTGATGCCCCTGTTGCCTAGCAGTAAATAGGTACCTGGGAGTTATAGAGCTGCTTCCTGTGTGTGTGTGTGTGTGTGTGTGTGTGTGTGTGTGTGTGTGTGTATTCACCTAGTTGTGTTTGCGGGGGTTGAGCTTTGCTCTTTCGGCCCGCCTCTCAACTGTCAATCAACTGTTTACTAACTACTTCCCCCCCCCCACACACACACCAGGAAGCAGCTCGTGACAGCTGACTAACTCCCAGGTACCTATTTACTGCTAGGTAACAGGGGCATTCAGGGTGAAAGAAACTTTGCCCATTTGTTTCTGCCTGGTGCGGGAATCGAACCCGCGCCACAGAATTACAATTCTGCGCGCCATCCACCAGGCTACCAGGCCTATTGTGTGTGTGTTGGGGGGGGGGAGGGGAATTAGATAGTAGTAACAGATGATTGATTGACAGTTGAGAGGCGGACCGAAAGAGCAGAACTCAACCTCTGCAAGCACAACTAAGTGAAACTAGATGAGTACACTCTCTCTCTTATTTATACACGTTTCTCTCTCTCTCTCTCTCTCTCTGTCTCTCTGTCTCTCTCTCTCTCTCTCTCTCTCTCTCTCTCTCTCTCTCTCTCTCTCTTGCTTTCTTTATACCCCGTTTTCCTATCCTCTTCAACCTTCCCTTGATCGCCTTCTGGCTCTTCCCTCAACGCTCAGAGGTCAGAGCATGACCCCTGGGACGAGGCTGTAAGGACCAACATTCCTTCACTATCTCTACCTCGCTATAAACTTGCACACAGAGTATGTGACTGCCAGTCTATGGAGCAAGGGCTTGTACAAGTTAACTTGTCTAACACCTTTTTTCAAATATCCTGGAGCATTCCTGGAGAGGGTTCTAGAGTTCTTCTACTCCCCCGAGCCCGGCCAAGGGTCAGGCTCGACTTGGTAATTTGGTCCAACAGGCTGTTGCTTGGAGCGGCCGGCAGGCCCACATATCCAATGGTCCGTCACTTCTCGCAAGAACTTACCTAAATACATCTTGAATATATACACCTTTGTTCCAGCAATATTTAGAATGCTTGCTGGGAGGGTGTTGAACAGCTGTAGACCTCTTTTTTTTTTTTTGCAGGGATATTCTTGCGCGGGCCCTAAGCCTTTGATGTTCAGTGTTCTCTGATTGTGCCTCTGGCACCTCTACTCCTCAATAGTTCTAGTCTGCATTTCCTTCCGTATCTTTCGCTCCAGCATGTTGTTATTCAACTGTGCAAATTTGGGACCAGGCCTTCAAGTATATTTTATGTATTTATATTTGATACCTCTCTTGTCTCCTTTCCAAAGAGTACATTTTGAGAGGTTAGAGACCATCCTAATAATTTAGAAGTTTTATCGTTTCTATGCGGGCCGTATATATTCTCTACTAACCTAGTTGTGCTCACTTAGTTGTGCTTGTAGAGGTTGGGGTTTGACTCTTTGGTCCCACCTCTCAACTGTCAATCAACTGGTGAACAGATTCTTGAGCCTACTAGGCTCTATCATATCTACATTTGAAACTGTGTATGGAGTCAGCCTCCACCACATCACTGCTTAATGCATTCCATTTGTTAACTACTCTTAACACTGAAGAAAATTCTTTTTAATGTCTCTGTGGCACATTTGGGTACTAAGTTTCCATCTGTGTTACCTTGTTTGTGTTCCACCCGTGCTAAATAGTTTGTCTTTGTCCACTCTAATTTCCCTGAGAATTTTGTAGGAGGTTATCATATCTCCCATTACTCTTCAGTCTTCCAAGGACGTGAGGTTTAGCTCCCTTAGCCTTTCCTCGTAGCTTATCCCAGTCAGTTCTGGGACTAGTCTGGTGGCATACCTCTGAATCTTCTCTAACTTTGTATTGTGTTTAACTAGATATAGACTCCAGGCTGGAGCTGCATACTGTAGGATTGGTCTGACATAAGTGGTATACAGGGTCCTGAGCGATTCCTAACACAAGTTTCTAAAGGCAGTTCTTATGTTGGCCAATCTAGCATATGCCGCTGATGATATCCTTTTGATGTTGGTTTCTGGGGACAGGTTCAGTGTGATATCAACCCCCAGATCTTTCTCTCTATTTGACTCTTGCAGGATTTGACGTCCCAAATGGTACCTTGTGTTCAGCCTTCTGCTCCCTTCGCCTAATTTCATTACCTTACACTTTCCTGAGTTGAACTTTAGTAGCCATTTTCTAGACCACTCCACCAGTTTGGTCCAGGTCGTCCTGCAGTCTCTATCATCATCTGTCTTGATTCTTTTCATAATTTTTGCATCATCAGCAAACATTGAGAGCAATGAGTCTATACTCTCTGGAAGATCGTTTACATATATTAGAAACAGGATTGGTCCCAGTACAGAGCCCTGTGGGACCCCGCTGGTGACATCTCAGCACTCTGATGTCTCCCCCCTCACAGTTACTCGCTGTTTCCTGTTGCTTAGATACTCCCTTATCCACTTGAATACCTTAACTTATACTCGTGGCTTATAAATTTAAATTAAATTTTGCCCCGAGGGGCGAGTTTATTGGGCAGCGCCACTCATCTTGTGAGTGAACATACCGCCATAGCAGAATGTACAACACTCCCTAATAGGAAGAAAACCCGCTGGGTTGTTCATCCTGTCACTTGTACCCAGACACAGCTGGGACTTGCTTAACTGTCTCAAGTGAACAGCTCCTCAAACAAGAAGATTAACATTTATCAACCCTTAAAAGCTTACGTTATCTTGCGGGTGCAAAATGGGGAAATCTTTTAAGAACAGTATCAATATTTGACAAATAGTGTTTTCCTAACTCAAACAATGTGGGGTTTATTATTCTACAGTTATTCCTAATGTCTCTCAGGTGTTCACATTCACGTAGATAGTGGTCAAGGCGGTGTCCATCACTCTCACCACAGATTCTGCAACTTCGCTGATCAACTGTTGTTTCCATTCCAAATCTCCATGGATATTTGTATCCAAGACGGATTCTCGCTATTACTGATTCTGTCCCTCGTCGTCCGCCTCTTCGGCCATAATGATTGGGATTGCCAGCTGCAACCATGTTGTACCATCGTACAGATTCACTGGTTTGTGCTTCTATCCTCCTTTCCTCAGTTACCTTGTCACGGTGATGTTGCCTGATTATACCTCTAATTTGTAGTTGAGTCTTGGGTATGAAGTATTCAATATGGTCTCCTTCAGCGCCTTGTCAGACATCATAATTCCCAGATATTTTACATGTTGCTATCCTTCTATGAGTAGGTCTGATTGTGCCCTGTACTCTGTGTTTCATTTAAGTTCCTCGTTTCCACCATACATCAGTACCCGGAACTTGTCACCGTTAAACTTTATGTTTTTTTTCAGTTGCCCAATCGAAGATCTAATTAATATCTACCGGTAGTTTTTCAGTGTCTTCTACAGAGGAAATATTCTTGCTGATTTTTGTTTCATCTGCAAAGGATGGCACGAAGCTGTGACTTGTATTTTTATCTATATCCGAGATAAGCATGAGAAATAGCAGCAGTGCAAGGAGTCCCCCGGGGTACAGAGCTTTACACTGCACTTGGGCTTCATCTTACTTGATTGACCGTCACTCTCTGCATTCTGTTTGACAGAAAGTTGAAAAACGAACACCCCACTTTACCCGTTATTCCCATTGACCTCATTTAATGGGTTATCACTCCATGGTCACATTTGTCGAATGCTTTTGCAAAGTGTGTGTATACAACATCTGCATTTTGCTTTTCTTCAAAGACTTCTGTGATTTTGTCATAGTGATTGATTAACTGTGACAGACCGGATCTTCCCGCTCTAAATCCATGTTGTCCTGGGTTGTGTAATTCATTATTTTCCATAAAACTGGAAATTTGATTGCTAGTCAATCTTTCCAAAACTGTTATTATGTGGGATGTTAGTGCAACTGGTCAATAGTTTGTTTACCAAAGCTTTACTACCTGTCAACAAGCGTACTCCACAAGCCTTCGTACATGCAACCAGTCCGAGTCCTCCCATATATAAGATCGGAGGGTTTAACATGGGGCATGTTTACGGGGTATTCATGCCCATGCCATCTCTTGGGTGGCTTAATATTCATCAATCAACATGGGGCAGTGTGTGAGGTGGACAGTACCTTGGAGGGGACAGTGTGTGAGGTGGACAGTACCTTGGAGGGGGTAGTGTGTGAGGTGGACAGTGCCTTGGAGGGGGCAGAGTGTGAGGTGGACAGTGTCTTGGAGGGGGCAGTGTGTGAGGTGGACAGTACCTTGGAGGGGGCAGTGTGTGAGGTGGACAGTGTCTTGGAGGGGGCAGAGTGTGAGGTGGACAGTGTCTTGGAGGGGGCAGAGTGTGAGGTGGACAGTACCTTGGAGGGGGCAGTGTGTGAGGTGGACAGTACCTTGGAGGGGGTAGTGTGTGAGGTGGACAGTGCCTTGGAGGGGGCAGTGTGTGAGGTGGACAGTGCCTTGGAGGGGGGCAGTGTGTGAGGTGGACAGTGTCTTGGAGGGGGCAGAGTGTGAGGTGGACAGTGTCTTGGAGGGGGGCAGAGTGTGAGGTGGACTGTACCTTGGAGGGGGCAGTGTGTGAGGTGAACAGTACCTTGGAGGGGGTAGTGTGTGAGGTGGACAGTGTCTTGGAGGGGGCAGAGTGTGAGGTGGACAGTGTCTTGGAGGGGGCAGTGTGTGAGGTGGACAGTACCTTGGAGGGGGCAGTGTGTGAGGTGGACAGTACCTTGGAGGGGGCAGTGTGTGAGGTGGACAGTGCCTTGGAGGGGGCAGTGTGTGAGGTGGACAGTGCCTTGGAGGGGGGCAGTGTGTGAGGTGGACAGTGTCTTGGAGGGGGCAGAGTGTGAGGTGGACAGTACCTTGGAGGGGGGCAGCGTGTGAGGTGGACAGTGTCTTGGAGGGGGACAGTGTGTGAGGAGGACAGTGCCTTGGAGGGGGCAGTGTGTGAGGTGGACAGTGCCTTGGAGGGGGCAGTGTGTGAGGTGGACAGTACCTTGGAGGGGGCAGTGTGTGAGGTGGACAGTGTCTTGGAGGGGGCAGAGTGTGAGGTGGACAGTGCCTTGGAGGGGGCAGTGTGTGAGGTGGACAGTGCCTTGGAGGGGGCAGAGTGTGAGGTGGACAGTACCTTGGAGGGGGCAGTGTGTGAGGTGGACAGTGCCTTGGAGGGGGCAGTGTGTGAGGTGGACAGTGTCTTGGAGGGGGCAGAGTGTGAGGTGGACAGTGTCTTGGAGGGGGCAGAGTGTGAGGTGGACAGTACCTTGGAGGGGGCAGTGTGTGAGGTGGACAGTACCTTGGAGGGGGTAGTGTGTGAGGTGGACAGTGCCTTGGAGGGGGCAGTGTGTGAGGTGGACAGTGCCTTGGAGGGGGGCAGTGTGTGAGGTGGACAGTGTCTTGGAGGGGGCAGAGTGTGAGGTGGACAGTGTCTTGGAGGGGGCCGAGTGTGAGGTGGACTGTACCTTGGAGGGGGCAGTGTGTGAGGTGGACAGTACCTTGGAGGGGGTAGTGTGTGAGGTGGACAGTGTCTTGGAGGGGGCAGAGTGTGAGGTGGACAGTGTCTTGGAGGGGGCAGTGTGTGAGGTGGACAGAACCTTGGAGGGGGCAGTGTGTGAGGTGGACAGTACCTTGGAGGGGGCAGTGTGTGAGGTGGACAGTGCCTTGGAGGGGGCAGTGTGTGAGGTGGACAGTGCCTTGGAGGGGGGCAGTGTGTGAGGTGGACAGTGTCTTGGAGGGGGCAGAGTGTGAGGTGGACAGTACCTTGGAGGGGGGCAGTGTGTGAAGTGGACAGTGTCTTGGAGGGGGGACAGTGTGTGAGGAGGACAGTGCCTTGGAGGGGGCAGTGTGTGAGGTGGACAGTGCCTTGGAGGGGGCAGTGTGTGAGGTGGACAGTACCTTGGAGGGGGCAGTGTGTGAGGTGGACAGTGTCTTGGAGGGGGGCAGAGTGTGAGGTGGACAGTGCCTTGGAGGGGGCAGTGTGTGAGGTGGACAGTGCCTTGGAGGGGGCAGTATGTGAGGTGGACAGTGTCTTGGAGGGGGCAGTGTGTGAGGTGGACAGTGCCTTGGAGGGGGCAGTGTGTGAGGTGGACAGTGTCTTGGAGGGGGGCAGTGTGTGAGGTGAACAGTACCTTGGAGGGGGGCAGTGTGTGTGAGGTGGACAGTGCCTTGGAGGGGGGCAGTATGTGAGGTGGACAGTGCCTTGGAGGGGGCAGTATGTGAGGTGGACAGTGCCTTGGAGGGGCAGTGTGTGTGTGTGTGTGTTGGACAGTGCCTTGGAGGGGGCAGTGTGTGTGTGTGTGTGGTGGACAGTGCCTTGGAGGGGGCAGTGTGTGTGTGTGTGTGATGTGGACAGTGCCTTGGAGGGGGCAGTGTGTGTGTGTGTGTGTGTTGGACAGTGCCTTAGAGGAGGGCAGTGTCAGGGAAGACAGTGACCCCGGCACTTGACCAGAGACGTACAAGACTCTCATGGTCAAGACCTGAGTTGTGTTATTATAAGATCACTGCGCCTTGCATCCTTGTTTTCAAGATATTTCAGAATAAGATTGATTTATATTAATAAATTTACTGTTTTAAAGTTTCATTTGGCTTTTCAGTGCATTTCCTTTTGTTATTTAAGCAGCATTTACCGTCTTGAGCTTACTTATTCGACGTTATAACGTTAATTCGACCCCTCACAGTGTTCAAGAGAGAACTGGATAAGCACCTCCAAAGGATACCTGATCAACCAGGCTGTGACTCATACGTCAGGCTGCGAGCAGCCGCGTCTTGGAGGGGGGTTGATCAGTCCAGCAACCGGGAGGCCTGGTCGACGACCGGGCCGCGGGGACACTAAGCCCCGGAAGCACCTCACGGTAACCTCAAGGTACTTGGACCTTGCCAGTGTTCAGTGGTTCTCTAAGTAACTAAATATCAACTAAATGGCAGAAATGAATACGTCATAATTGTCCCAAGTTATTATTAAGAGTAAATTGATAAGTCTCTTCGTGTCATGTTCAGGACTGTGGGGAATATTTCCCAATTACTAAATAATTTACTGTACAATAAATGTATATAATAACATGCAGCTATGTGAACTCGTCCTCTGTTAGGCTTAAAACACTAACTATGATTTATTAACCTTCAAAATGAATAATTAAGAGGAATTAACTCTGTTATTACAATATTTACTTTATTAGAATAATATTAAGGACTGATGCAACAGTTGTGATGTGAGCCCGCTTTATGTCATTAAGAGAATTAAGCAACTGAATTACTAAACTTTGCTCTTGTAAATAAATAAGTATAGCATGTATATATTCCAATATTTTACACATTTATTTATATACTTTACTTAATTCGATCCTGTGAGGATTTGAATTAAACTGTCCCTCTCTCACTCGATTAAATCAATATTAATTCTCACGTACTCACCCCAGTTGCACTCACCTAGTTGAACTCTCCTAGTTGAACTCTCTTAGTTGAACTCACCTAATTGTACTCACCTCTTGGTCTGAGCTTGTGTCTGATCGATAACCTCAGACCACTCGATAGACACTATCGATAGACACAGACAGCTAAGCTATCAACAATTATTTACTAATAACTAAATAGATAGAGCAGGAAATTAAATTAAATTAAAATAGGTTCTAAATGCTCTAAGATAGAGCAGGAAATTAAATTAAAATAAGTTCTAAATGCTCTAAGATAGAGCAGGAAATTAAGTTAATCAAATGAGAACACACTAATATTTAATTTACGTTTAATAAGAAATTAGTAATCCTGCGCTATCCCAATTAACGCTAAGACTATAACCGCCCGCTGTGGAATTGTGTGAAATATATATTTACCTGTCGTATACAGTCTACTACAAAATATTTTAATATACTGCCCGAAACGCTTTGCGTAATAGTGGCTTTAGGCATTGTATGTACTAGCTCTATCTATAAATCCATCAACTTTTGTATCTTACCTTGTATGTATGTACCGTACCCGAATAAAAATTTATTTATTTTATTATTATATTTATTTATTATTTATACAGTCCGCTACAAAATATATAAATATACAATCTGCTACAAAATATATAAATATACAGTCTGCTACATCATACAGTACTTGAAAATACAGTCTGCTACAACATACTTTAATATACAGTCTGCTACAACATACTTTAATATACAGTCTGCTACAACATACTTTAATATACTGCCCACTTATGAAAGAAAACAAACTTAACCACATAGCCCCATAAGGACCTCTCCCCCTTAAAGTCAAGGAAACTTTTAATGTAATTATCAATTAAAAGAAGGGGTGGTAGCAGCTATTAGCAGGTGTTGGAACCAGTGGATCTTGCATATATTTATCCCCTTGTTATAACATCACCGGTCAGGTCCGGTACAGCACGGTTAATTTACCTCTCCCGGTGAAATACGTTAAACCCACAAGATAAACTGTGTGGGCTTATCACAGGAAGGGTGACCATTCGTTTATATTTCATGGTGTGTGTATATACATTTGTGGTAAGGATACTTACAGACGGGTAAAGATAGTCGTTACTTCGTTACAATTGGTGGAAGCGGCGGTGGTCCAGTAATTAACAATTACTGAAGGCTCGCGTCCGCTGCTCGAGGCCACAAGTAGGGTAAGTGTAGAGTATTAAGCGTAGTAAGCGTTGATAAGCCAGCAGGGCTTAGTGCATACGGCTCCGCTCTGAGATCTGTCAACAGAGATAAGTTTCCTCGTTTCTCTTCATAGCTTTCAGACGTACAATCGTGTTCAAGTTCTGTACAGTGATCTATGTACCGGGAGCAGAGGGTCACCAAGGGATGTCTTGTTGATGCAGGCGAGGAGTCACAGTAACGTGGCTCAAGTATGTTGACCAGACTAATAACCTAACCTAACCAGACCACACACTAGAAGGTGAAGGGATGACGACGTTTCGGTCCGTCCTGGACCATTCTCAAGTCGATTGTGATTGTCACGTCACAATCGACTCGAGAATGGTCCAGGACAGACCGAAACGTCGTCGTCCCTTCACCTTCTAGTGTGTGATCTGGTCAATATGCCGTGTTGATGTCTCTGAGGGATATAGTGAGTAGTCCTCGAGTATTATATATCTTCTAGTAAATCCATGCAATGGTATAAAGTGTTGATGGAGCGGGCTAGCCTGGAACATACCTGGAGAAGTGTTCGAGAGTTCTTCTACACCCCAAGTCCGGCCTGGAGCCATCTCATAGCGAGAGATAACAAGGACACCATAGTTAATCTGTACAATTTTGGCGGGAATTGTTGTTTATAAGAGCGACTCTGCAGCACTGCAAGGCTGTGAGACTGTGTGAGAATCAGCTTAGTTGCAACTTTGTGGTTTAACGGGAACAATCGTGGTTTTAAGCACCATATGAATTACCATTACTATTTATTGACATAGAATGTCTATTTGTACACAACAAAGTAAGTTAACCTCAAGGTAAACAAGGTAACCACAGAGTAGTGTAATTTTCTCAGTATTTTTAATAATTTTTCAGGTAGAGTAATTATTAAATTTTGTGGTGATTGTAAAGTTGTGCTTTGGTACAGCACTACAATCACCTTCTGTGGTCGATTGTTCAATAAATCACTGAACTATGTGTTTAATAGACCCCTAACTCTGTCAATGGAGGACAGAAGAATATATATATATATATATATATATATATATATATATAAATATATATATATATATATATATATATATAAATATATATATATATATATGTGTGTGTGTGTGTGTGTGTGTGTGTGTGTGTGTGTGTGTGTGTGTGTGTGTGTGTTGTTAAATATGACCGAAAAAGTAAGATTAATAATTCTAACACGAATTTTCTCAATATTTCTTATGTTTCTTTTTACTGTCGATGGTAATTGAAAAATCAATTCTCCAAAATTCATTTTTATTTCTAGTCTGACACGACGCTTGAAAACGCGTTTCGTAATTACCTATGCCATTTTCAAAGACTTTAGTTTACACACACAACTGTAACCTGTAAACACGCCATTTGCTTCCAATTTATACTCGCATTTGGGTGAGGTGATAGGGTACAACAGTTTTGGGTGAGATGAACAAACTTGTGACCAACACAAGACAGAACACGGAACAATGGGTATTAATTGGATATGAGAGCATAAGAATGGAAGTAACTGCAAAGGGCCTATTGGCCCATACTTCCTTTTGATGCTTCTATATTGGTACGGAGTCTTGAAGTTGGGTAGAATATAGTTGTACATTATTTGGCTGTTGATTGCTGGTGTTGACTTTTTGATGTGTAGTGCCTCACAGATGTCGAACCGCCTGCTATCGCTGTATCTATCGATGATTTCTGTGTTGTTTGTTAAGACTTCTCTGGTGAAGGTCTGGTTGTGGGAAGAGATTATATGTTCCTTAATGGAGCCCTGTTGCTTATGCATTGTTAATCGCCTGGAAAGAGATGTTGTTGTCTTGCCTATATACTGAGTTCTTTGGGGCTTACAGTCCCCAAGTGGGCATTTGAAGGCATAGACGACGTTGGCTTTCTTTAAGGCGTTCTGCTTTGTGTCTGGAGAGTATTTCATGAGTAGGTTGGCCGTTTTTTTGGTTTTATGGTAAATCGTCAATTGTATCTTTTGATTTTTATCTGTAGGGATAACGTTCCTATTAACAATATCTTTCAGGACCCTTTCCACCGTTTTATGAGCTGTCGAAAAGAAGTTCCTGTAAAATAGTCTAATAGGGGGTACAGGTGTTGTGTTAGTTGACTATTCAGAGGTTGCATGGCGTTTCACCTTTCTTTTTATGATGTCTTCAACGAAACCATTGGAGAAGCCGTTGTTGACTAGGACCTGCCTTACCCTACAGAGTTCATCATCGACTTGCTGCCATCCTGAGCTGTGGCTGAGAGCACGGTCGACGTAAGCGTTGACAATACTCCTCTTGTACCTGTCTGGGCAGTCACTATTGGTATTGAGGCACATTCCTATGTTTGTTTCCTTATTGTAGACTGCAGTGTGGAAACCTCCGCTCCTTTCCGTGACTGTTACATCTAGAAAGGGCAGCTTCCAGTCCTTCTCCATCTCGTATGTGAAACTCAACACAGAATTCCGGTCGAATGCCTCCTTCAGCTTCTGCAGACGTCTGACATCAGGTACCTGTGTAAAATTGTCGTCAACATACCTGCAGTATATGGCAGGTTTCAAGTTCTTGTCAACTAAGACCTTCTGTTCGAAGATATCCATGTAGAAGTTCGCAAGCAGGTCACCTAGGGGAGAACCCATGGCGACCCCATCTACTTGCTTATACATGTGTCCATCTGGGCTCAAGAAGGGTACCTCTTTAGTACAAGCTTGGAGTAGTTTCCTTCGAATGTATTCTCGTATGTCAAGAGAAGTACAAGCCGGATCACGATACACTCTGTCCGCTATCATCCCGATTGTTTCATCCACATGTAAGTTGGACTTGGCCAAACGTGCCACATCAAAACCACAAGTTGACATTGAATGTGTCTTAACAATGAGACAAATAAGAAGCAAAATCAGAAATATTCAGGCACAGGCAGAAGTGGCGAGGAGAGGTATAATGTATGAGGGAAGTCAAACAATGCAACACTACATGTATGTGAGTCAAAACACCCATTTCACTTATGGTAAAAGGAGAAATGCTTGGAGTGACTCTGTGTACATGCGACTCAGGCTTGGGTACAAATATTAGTGGGAATATGGGATAGTTGTTCATGATAATGACACCAAGTGTAAACTATGTGGTATGTTAAGGTCTCACACCCTGGCCCATTATGTTCTTGATTGTCCGTTGATTAATGTATATAGAAACACTGAGATAAGGACTGTTCCTGAACAAATAGCCTGGATGTGTCACAACGGAAAGGTTGATGATATTCTGGAGAGATATAAGAATTTTGCACCAAGACTGTAAACTTTTGTTGAATTATCTGCATGTCTCTTGCAAATTGTCTATACAGTATACCTCGGTCATAAAAGTATTTGTGTGTACGTCTGATACCATACTACTTGTGTAAAGGAGGAATTGTATATGTTTATCTCTCAGAATGTTCGGCAATATGTTTATTGTTTGTGATGTGTGTCTATATATGTATGAACACGTTGTACTGAACGGGGTGAGAATAGCTTGAGCTACCTCATCCCTTTATGTGTATTTTACCTCAATAATATTATTTTACCTCAATATACTTATTTTAATTTCAATTTCAGCGATGACACGCCTTCGCTAACCTGTAAGTGTGCCTTTAAACTTCAAGTGGAAAACTATAACCAGTCCGCTTAACAGCGGCGTATAGCACTAAAAACGCTAGGGAATATAAAGTGTATTAATTAAAACTTCTAATAAACAATTATCTTTGGTTAACGGGACATTATTTTGTGGGCGCGGTACGCTGTTGTTGTTGTTGTTTAAGATTCGCTTTTTAGAACAAAAAGTTCCAAGCAGCACGGGCTATGGTGAGCCCGTAGTGACGATACGCTAATGTTGGATTCGCTAGGCATTAGTAATTCGCTGTGTAAATACACTGCGTGAACAACAAGTCTGTTTGTGACTATGAAATAAATTGCCAGCAGTGAGATAAACATTAATAGTTTTCTCTGGCCAATGAGGCTGCAGGAAAGAAAACATTGATTATGACTTTGGACTATCTAATGCAGTTATTAGAAACATACAAATTAAAGAAATTAATTCAGATTTAGAAGAACTAAGAAATGCCCAGAGACCTGAAAGCTGCAGTATTAAAAGTTATGACAAGTTTTGTAATAATAGGTATTTGTATGGTCAGCACAGTAACCGAACCAGGCAATGTGATGTAGTCATTGCGCGAATTCGCCTTGGCTATAGACACATCTGGCAGGTTAGTGAGGCTGAGCCACTACCAGAATACTCAGATTGTAAACTCTGTGATAAACCTTTAATGCATTCACTAGAACACTATATTGATGAATGTGAAACCGTAAAGGACTTTAGACCTCCTGGCCTCTTGTACCACCAACTGTGTAACTATTTTATTGACTCAGGTGTTCTGGACGACATCCTAACAATTTACCCAAAATTTGCTTGTCCATTTTAAAGAATCAAGAACAATTTTTATTTATATTACTTCTAAGCTGCATCACTTATGAACCCATCCCTGCCCTTGTGTGGCAGTGCACAGTAGAAAGTTGTTTTCACATATCCATACATTAAAACATTGATTGTAACCATGATATATATGTGCTTCAGCCTACAGTTTAGACCTATTGTCTTGTGTATGACCCTCTGTCCTGCGTGACAGTGAATACCAGCATTATCCTCACTTAAGACTTAATCGAAATCCTCAAATTAGGCAAAATTGTAATTAATTTTGTCAGTAAAGATGTTAATAATAATAATAATAGTTTTCTCAATAAGTTAATGACTAAAAAGTTAAGTCAGCGTTCATCGCCGCTTACTTCTACACTTTGAGCTTAGTGGTGATAAGCTGACAAGCAACTTTATGCTGTAATTTTGTGACTGAAAGCAGTTAAGTTCAGAAATTGTGCTAGAGCCTTTAAATAATATATCAGTAAACTGCGCAGTGCAGTAAATTAAACTGACTAAAATTTACTCAATTTACTTACTAAAAGCAAGTCAATTAAATGATAATTCTGATGATTAAAGTTTTTTTTTGGTGACTGTGTGCTGTTTTAATAACTTTACATTATTTGAGAAAATCTAAAATATCACTTTTATATTTATATAAATATCACTTTGTCTCAATTTTAATACTGTGATTTAAATGAAGTAAATTGTTACAAATTACCAGCATAGCGACCACTACATAAATTAGCGGTGTAAACAAGTGTTTAATAAATTATTTCTTCAGTATAATAAAATAACTTAGTTTAGTGGCGAGACTTAATTCTCTTTAATTCCATTGGATAAAAATTAGCGGATAAATGATTTTTTATCCGATAACACAGCACTAACTTATAATAGTAATTTAAATAATTTATTCACAAGTTTATTCCAATGAACCGTGTTTGTTGTAAGATAGTTTTTAGTAAGAAAATTTGTTGCAAGATAATTGGTTGAAAGATAATTTGTTGGTTTTGTTAATTTTGAAGCAGCCATAGAGAGTATGTCTATGCACTCTGCACCAGGCCCAGATTCATCATTGAACTCTATATTCATCAAGAATTGTAAAAACCACTATCGCAGGCTCTTAACATTCTTTGGAGGCTAAGCCTAGATACTGGCGTTATCCCTGACATACTAAAAACAGCACAGATAGCACTACTCCATAAAGGAGGAAATAAGGCAGAGGCAAAAAATTACAGACCGATAGCACTAACACCACACATCATAAAAATCTTTGAAAGAGTGCTAGGAAGCAAGATCACAAAACACATGGAATTCCAGCATCTCCATAACCCCGGACAACATGGGTTCAGGACAGGGCGCTCTTGCCTGTCACAGTTGCTGGACCACTATGATATGGCATTAGATCCATGGAAGACAAACAAAACGCAGATGTAATTTACACAGATTTCGCAAAAGCCTTTGACAAATGTGACCATGGTGTTATTGCACATAAAATGCGTTCAAAAGGAATTACCGGATAAATAGGCAGATGGATGTGACGAGCTCAGTCCCCCAGGGTACTGCTCTTGCTCCCGTACTTTTTCTCGTCCTCATATCGGACATAGACAAGGACACAATCTATAGCACTGTATCATCCTTTGCAGATGACACTATGAGCTTTATGCGAGTAGACAACATAGAGGACACAGGAAACCTCCAATCAGATGTAAATCTGGTCTTTCTATGGGGTTCAGAAAATAATATGGTGTTTAACACAGAAAAGTTTCAGCTCCTGAGCTAAGGAAAAAAATTTAAATATAAAAACGGAAACCATGGACAAAATGCAGTCAAATCTTAACATAGAACGAAAAGGCAATGTAAAGGATTTGGGTGAACTCATGTCGGAAGACCTTACCATTAAAGAACACAATAAAGTAGCAGTCACATCAGCAAGAAAAATAATAGGTTGGATAACGAGAACCTTTCAAACCAGAGATGCTATACCGATGATGATACTTTTCAAGACACTAGTCTGTGGTTGTTCCACTTTCTAGAGTGGAATACTGTTGAACACTGACAGCCCCTTTCAAAGCTAGAGAAATTGCTGACTTGGAGAGCGTGCAGAGACCCATTACTACTAGAATCCATCCAGTAAAACATCTATAGTATTGAGACCGACAAAAATGCCTAAATCTGTATTCTCTTGAGCGCAGGCGGAAGAGATAAGTAATAATTTACACGTGGAAAATACTAAAGGGGCTGAACCTAAACCTGCACACAGAAATAACACCACATGAGACCAGGAGGCATGGCAAGATGTGCAGAATACCCCCGTTGAAAAAGCAGAGGTGCAATAGGCACTCGAGAACTATCAACATCAGAGGCCCGAGACTGTTCTACATGCTTCCACTACACATAAGTGGTATAACTGGCCGACCCTTTACAGTGATCAAGAGAGAGAACTTGATAATCACCTACAAAGGATACCTAATCAACCAGGCTGTGATTCATACATAAAGTTTTCGACAGGGCAACAGAAAATAACATGATGTTTAACAGTGATAAATTCCAGGTATGTTACGGACCCGAGCCCAGCGTCGTAGCACGGAGCTGTGACGACCACGCCATCTGTGAGTCAGCTCCCGAAACCCCCTCCAAATGGACGATGCCATCTAGTGAGGACGGGATATACCGGCCACAGGTGCTGGATTCCCGTCTTAATCAGCTCATAACATAGCCGCTGCTGACCTCTGGTGAGGTGGCGCTTAGACAGCAACGCCATCTATGGAGTGGATAGGTGGACGTTTGTGTCTAAGCCTGTAAGTGAGGTGCCCTAGTGTCTCCCTAGTACTAATGACGTGTCTGATTACAGAGTCGACCTGGGACTACTGTATTGAACGATGGGCAGTCTACCCAAGGCAGCC
Source organism: Procambarus clarkii (assembly GCF_040958095.1). NCBI lineage: Eukaryota > Metazoa > Arthropoda > Malacostraca > Decapoda > Cambaridae > Procambarus > Procambarus clarkii. The sequence goes on from NC_091175.1 coordinate 26,812,940, forward strand.
ATAGTCTCTCCACGTGTTTGCTGCAGAAGCTGTGAGTCACCCCCGGACGGGCACTGTTGAGTGTGTTAGCCTACCTACGACGTGGCAGTACCAGGATTCGTCTTATCTGGGGGCTGGCTGGTGAAAGAGACTAGCCACTGTGGTGAGGAGAGTGATCTGTGGAATCACACGAGGCTCCTGCCTAGGCTCGCAACCCTAGTATCGATCGTGGAGTGGCCTACTCAGCGGAGCTGATCGGAACCTGCCAGCTACAGGCTGGATTTGTGGTTGAAGGCCTCCACGACGGTGCACCCAGTGGGACTGTGATTTGGCTAGCCTGTGGCCGGGGTAGATTCGCCGAAAGAATCAGAGGATTCATCATGGGCCATGACGAAGAGAACCAGGGCTACTCATCGTGAGCACCGTGGAGCATCCCGTGTCTTCAGAGGAAGACGATTCTGTACATTGTGTATTTATATCCCCCCGTGTGACAGTTTATATATTTATTTATGGTGGTGGTGAAATAAGATATTTAAATTAGTGCATTTGTATCCCTTTCCCCTTTAATTTACTTGCGTTACGGAACGCACCCCTGGAAAGCCACTACTAACTTGGGGCCGGATACCCAAACTCTAATAACATCAGAGAAGAACCCAGTTGCGACCCAATAGGGCCGTAACAAGGTACTCAGGTACAGTAAAAATGAGGACTTTAAACATAATACATAAAACACAATCAAATCTGTCCATAGTAGGAAAGCAACATGTAAAGGATTTGCGAATAATGATGTACGACGACCTAACGTTTAGGGAGCATAACCAAGCAAATATTGCGTCATCCAGAAAAATGATAGGATGGATTACGAGAACTTTCAAATTCTGGCATCCCATCACAATGGTTGTACTATACAAATCACTTGTACTGTCCCGTCTTGAGTACTGCTCAGTATTCACTTCCCCCTTCAGAGCGAGAGGGATTGCTGAAGTGCAGGGAATACAGAGAACATATACATAGACGAGATAAAGCACCTAAATTATTAGGATCATCTCAAAGCTCTCCAAATATACTCACTAGAAAGGAGACGAGAGATATATAAAATAATATACAAATGGAAAATACTGGAGGGACAGGCCCTAAATCTACACAGTAAAATAACAACATACTGGAGTGAACGAAATGGAAGAAAATGCAGAATAGAACCAGTGAAGAGCAGGGGTGCCATAGGCACAATCAGAGAACACTGTATAAACATCAGAGGTCCACGGTTGTTCAACACCCTCCCAGCGAGCATAAGAAATATTGCCGGAACAACCGTGGACATCTTCAAGAGAAAACTGGACTGCATTCTAAAGAACGTGATGGACCAACCGGGCTGCTGCGGATATGTGGGCCTTCGGGCCGCTCCAAGCAACAGCCTGGTGGACCAAGCTTTCACAAGTGGGGAATAGAAGAACTCTGAGAACCCTATCAGGCAGGTATCAAGCAAGCAGGTATACGTCAGGCTGCGAGCAGCCGCGTCCAACAGCCTGGTTGCCCAGTCCAGTAACCAGGAGGCCTGGTCGAGGACCGGGCCGCGGGGACGCTGAGCCCCGAAATCATCGGAAGGTAACCGCAAGGCAAGGAGTTAGACAGATGCTACGGGCTGCTTCCCGGGGATGCGTGTATTTACTATTTGTATCTGCAGAATCGAGCTATTAGCTCTTAGACCCCGCCTCTCTAACCAATTAATTTTTCGTCTATTGTGTACTACATTTATTTATCTTACACACGCACACCCACACACACATCCCCAGGAAACGGGGATTGATCTCTCGGCGATGGCGTCAACAAAAGGGCAGAATTTCCTTCACCCTGATGCGACTGTTCACCTAGCAGTAAATATGTGCCTGGTAGTTAGACAGCTGCTACGGGCTGCTTCCTGGGGGTGTGGATATGTGTGTGTGTGTGTGTGTGTGTGTGTGTGTGTGTGTGTGTGTGTGTGTGTGTGTGTTCACCTAGTTGTGCTTGCGGGGACTGAGCTTTGCTCTTTCGACCCGACTCTCAACTGTTACTAATTACTAATTAATATACCCCCCCCCCCTCCCACACACACACACACACCCAGGAAGCAGCTCCGTAACAGATGTCTAACTCCCAGGTACCTACTTACTGCTAGGTAACAAGGGCATTCAGGGTGAAAGAAATTTTGCCCATTTGTTTCTGCTTGGTCCGGGAATCGAACCCAGGCCACGGAATTACGAGTCCTGCGCGCTGTCCACTCAGCTACCATACCAGACTGTATTCACCTATTTGTACTCACCTATTTGTGCTTGCAGGATCGAGCATTGACTCTTGGATCCCGCCTTTCCAGCCATCGGTTGTTTACAGCAATGACTCCTGTCCCATTTCCCTATCATACCTAATTTTTAAATTATGAATAGATTTTGCTTCCACAGCCTGTTCCCCAAGTGCATTCCATTTTCCCACTACTCTCACACTAAAAGAAAACTTCCTAACATCTCTGTGACTCATCTGGGTTTCCAGTTTCCACCCATGTCCCCTCGTTCTTTTACTATTCCGTGTGAACATTTCATCTATTTCCACTTTGTCAATTCCCCTGAGTATTTTATATGTCCCTATCATATCTCCTCTCTCCCTTCTTTTCTCTAGTGTCGTAAGGTTCAGTTCCTTCAGATGCTCTTCATATCCCATCCCTCGTAACTCTGGGACAAGCCTCGTCACAAACCTCTGAACCTTCTCCAGTTTTCTTATGTGTTTCTTCAGGTGGGGACTCCATGATGGCGTGGCATACTCTAAGACTGGTCTCACGTAGGCAGTGTAAAGCGCCCTAAAAGCCTCCTTACTTAGGTTTCTGAATGAAGTTCTAATTTTCGGCAGTGTAGAGTACACTGCTGCCGTTATCCTATTTACATGTGATTCAGGAGTTAGATTAGGTGTTACGTCCACTCCCAGGTCTCTTTCTCGAATCGTTACAGGTAGGCAGTTCCCCTTCATTGTGTACTGTCCATTTGGTCGCCTATCACCTGATCCCATTTCCATAACTTTACATTTACTCGTGTTAAACTCCAGTAGCCATTTCTCTGACCATCTCTGCAACCTGTTTAAGTCGTCTTCTAGGATCCTACAATCCTCATCTGTCACAACTCTTCTCATTAATTTTGCGTCATCCGCAAACATTGACATCTAGGATTCCACTCCTGTAAACATATCATTTACATAAATTACAAAGATGATTGGTCCCAGCACCGATCCTTGAGGTACTCCGCTCATTACTGTTCGCCAGTCCGACTTCTCGCCCCTTACCATTACTCTTTGGCTTCTTCCTGTTAGGTAGTTCCTTACCCATGCTAGGGCCTTTCCGCTTACTCCTGCCTGCCTCTCAAGTTTGTATAGCAGTCTCATGTATAGCAGTCTCTGTATCAAAGGCCTTTTGGCAGTCCAGAAATATGCAGTCTGCCCAGCCTTCTCTGTCCTGCCTTATCCTTGTCATTTTATCATAGAATTCTAAAGGGTTTGTTAGGCATGATTTCCCTGTCCAGAACCCATGTTGCTGCTTGTTTACAAACCCAATGCTCTCCAGGTGCTCAACAAACATTAGCCTAATTATTCTTTCAAGTATTTTGCAGGGGATGCTTGTCAGTGATACGGGTCTATAGTTAAGTGCCTCCTCCCTATCGCCTTTCTAGAAAATCGGTACGACATTTGCCTCCTTCCAGCAACTGGGCAATTCTCCTGATATAAGTGACTCATTAAAGATCATTGTCAGAGGCACGCTGAGAGCCTGCGCTGCCTCTTTTAATATCCACGGTGATACTTTTTCTGGTCCAAAAGCTTTAGTTGCATCCAGTGTTGTCAACTGTCGCATTACCTCCTCTGCTGTCACCTCTATATCTGATAGTCTTTCATCTAGGGTAATCTCTTCTAACAATGGGAGCCGCTCAGGCTCGGTTGTGAACATTCCATGGAAACTTGCATTCAGTACCTCGCAGATTTCCTTGTCACTTTCTGTATATGCCCCTTCTGTTTTCCTCAGTCTTGTCACGTGGTCATTTACCGACATCTTCCTTCTTATATGGCTATGTAGTAATTTAGGTTGCTTTTTCGCTTTGACTGCAATATCATTCTCATAATTTCTTTCCGATACTCGTATTATGTTAATGTAATCATTCCTAGCTCTGTTACATCTTATCCTGTTGCCCTCTGTCCTTTGTCTTCCGTACTTCCTCCACTCCCTCCTGCTTCTCACTTTTGCTTCCTGACACTGTCTATTAAACCATGGGCTATTATATTCCCTGCTACTTTTTTCCTCTACCGTTGGAATAAATCTCTCTTCAGCTTCCTTGCATTTGCATATGACTAGGTTCATCATACCTTGCACTGTTTTTCCTCTAATTTCTTCCTCCCACTGCATTCTTCCCAGGTAGTCCCTTATCCTTCTGTAGTTCCCTTTCCTGTAATCAAGTCTCCTTTCCCGGATCTCTCGTCCTTTGGTCACAATTTTAAGCTCCATCATGTAGTCAAAGACTAGGACACAATGGTCACTGGCTCCTAGTGGTATTTCATGTTCCAAATGCTCGATGTCTCCTACATTCTGAGTGAAAATGAGGTCTAATAGGCTGAGCGTATCCCCTCCTCTTTCCCAAGTGTCTTCCTTCACATGCTGTGTTAGGAAATTCCTGCCAATAACGTCTACCAGCTTTGCTCCCCAGGTCTCCTCCCCGCCATGGGGATTCCTTGCTTCCTATCCACACTGTAATTACCTAAGTGTAATTACCTAAGTGTAGTTACAGGATGAGAGCTACGCTCGTGGTGTCCCGTCTTCCAAGCACTCTTTGTCATATAACGTTTTGAAACTATTGACGGTCTTGGCCTCCACCACCTTCTCCCCTAACTTGTTCCAACCGTCTACCACTCTGTTTGCGAAAGTGAATTTTCTTATATTTCTTCGGCATCTGTGTTTAGCTAGTTTATATCTATGACCTCTTGTTCTTAACGTTCCAGGTCTCAAGAAATGGTCCCTATCGATTTTATCAATTCCTGTTACTATTTTGTATGTAGTGATCATATCACCTCTTTTTCTTCTGTCTTCTAGTTTTGGCATATTTAATGCCTCTAACCTCTCCTCGTAGCTCTTGCCCTTCAGTTCTGGGAACGACTTAGTAGCATGTCTTTGCACCTTTTCCAGTTTGTTGATGTGCTTCTTAAGATATGGGCACCACACAACTGCTGCATATTCTAGCTTTGGCCTAACAAAAGTCGTGAACAATTTCTTTAGTATATCGCCATCCATGTATTTAAAAGCAATTCTGAAGTTAGAAAGCGTGGCATAGGCTCCTCGCACAATATTTTTTATGTGGTCCTCAGGTGATAGTTTTCTATCTAGAACCACCCCTAGATCTCTTTCTTTATCAGACTTCTTTAAAGATTTCTCACATAATATATACGTTGTGTGGGATCTATGTTCTCCTATTCCACATTCCATAACATGGCATTTATTAACATTAAATTCCATTTGCCAAGTGGCGCTCCATGTACTTATTTTGTCCAGGTCTTCTTGAAGGGCATGACAATCATCTAAGTTTCTTATCCTTCCTATTATCTTAGCATCATCAGCAAACATGTTCATATAATTCTGTATACCAACTGGTAGATCATTTATGTAGACAATAAACACCACTGGTGCAAGAACTGAACCCTGTGGTACTCCACTTGTGACATTTCTCCAGTCCGATACATTGCCTCTGATCACAGCCCTCATTTTTCTATCAGTCAGAAAATTTTTCATCCATGTTAGAAGCGTACCTGTCACTCCTCCAATATTTTCCAGTTTCCAAAACAACCTCTTATGTGGAACTCTGTCGAAAGACTGTGTGTGTGTGTGTGTGTGTGTGTGTGTGTGTGTGTGTGTGTGTGTGTGTGTGTGTGTGTGTGTGTGTGTGTGTGTGTGTGTGTGTGTGTACTCACCTAGTTGTGTTTGCGGGGGTTGAGCTCTGGCTCTTTGGTCCCGCCTCTCAACCGTCAATCAACAGGTGTACAGATTCCTGCGCCTATTGGGCTCTATCATATCTACACTTGAAACTGTGTATGGAGTCAGCCTCCAACACATCACCTCCTAATGCATTCCATTTGTCAACCACTCTGACACTAAAAAAGTTCTTTCTAATATCTCTGTGGCTCATTTGGGCACTCAGTTTCCACCTGTGTCCCCTTGTGCGTGTTCCCCTTGTGTTAAATAGCCTGTCTTTATCTACCCTATCAATTCCCTAGAGATTCTTTAATGTGGTGATCATGTCCCCCCTAACTCTTCTGTCTTCCAGCGAAGTGAGGTTTAATTCCCGTAGTCTCTCCTCGTAGCTCATACCTCTCAGCTCGGGTACTAGTCTGGTGGCAAACCTTTGAACCTTTTCTAGTTTAGTCTTATCCTTGACTAGATATGGACTCCATGCTGGGGCTGCATACTCCAGGATTGGCCTGACATATGTGGTATACAAAGTTTTGAATGATTCTTTACACAAGTTTCTGAATGCCGTTCGTATGTTGGCCAGCCTGGCATATGCCGCTGATGTTATCCGCTTGATATGTGCTGCAGGAGACAGGTCTGGCGTGATATCAACCCCCAAGTCTTTTTCCTTCTCTGACTCCTGAAGAATTTCCTCTCCCAGATGATACCTTGTATCTGGCCTCCTGCTCCCTACACCTATCTTCATTACATTACATTTAGTTGGGTTAAACTCTAACAACCATTTGTTCGACCATTCCTTCAGCTTGTCTAGATCTTCTTGAAGCCTCAAACAGTCCTCTTCTGTTTTAATCCTTCTCATAATTTTAGCATCGTCCGCAAACATTGAGAGAAATGAATCGATACCCTCCGGGAGATCATTTACATATATCAGAAACAAGATAGGACCGAGTACAGAGCCCTGTGGGACTCCACTGGTGACTGCACCCCAATCGGAGGTCTCACCCCTCACCGTAACTCTCTGCTTCCTATTGCTTAGATACTCCCTTATCCACTGGAGTACCTTACCAGCTACACCTGCCTGTCTCTCCAGCTTATGTACCAGCCTCTTATGCGGTACTGTGTCAAAGGCTTTACGACAATCCAAGAAAATGCAGTCCGCCCAGCCCTCTCTTTCTTGCTTAATCTTTGTCACCTGATCGTAGAATTCTGTCAAGCCTGTAAGGCAAGATTTACCCTCCCTGAACCCATGTTGGCGATTTGTCACGAAGTCCCTTCTCTCCAGATGTGTTACCAGGTTTTTTCTCACGATCTTCTCCATCACCTTGCATGGTATACAAGTCAAGGACACTGGCCTGTAGTTCAGTGCCTCTTGCCTGTCGCCCTTTTCGTATATTGGGACCACATTCGCCGTCTTCCATATTTCTGGTAGGTCTCCCGTCTCCAGTGACTTACTATACACTATGGAGAGTGGCAAGCAAAGTGCCTCTGCACACTTTTTCAGTATCCATGGTGAGATCCCATCTGGACCAACAGCCTTTCTAACATCCAGATCCAGATGTGTGTGTGTGTGTGTGTGTGTGTAGTAAAAAACAATTGATTGATTGACAGCAGAGGGGCGGGCCCAAAGAACCGGAGCTCAACCCCCGCAATCACAACTAGGTGAGCACACACACACACACACACACACACGCACACGCGCACGCACACACACACACTCACACACACACACACACACACACACACACACACACACACACACACACACACACACACACACACACAATAAAACATTTCATGAAAAATGCCACCGTGAACAACCTTACCAATTGTGATCCAAATACCAACAAACAAGGTTGACTAAGTGTGATGACTCTTGGATTGCCTTCATGTTTACAGCGCGACCTGCACAAATGTGTATTAGATTGATGATAAAATAAAATATACGTATAATTTAGTCCTAACGTGCGTGCCATTCACACTGGGTTCCTGGCCTGAGTACACAAGTGTGCCAGGACACCTCTGAATACAACTGGTGAGCCATGAGAACGCCAGAGTCAGAGGTCAGGAGATTCATGCATCCTGTGTGCTGGGGTTCAGCGCTAATGTCACCCCTACGTCACTTCCCCTCACCTAATCTTTATCACACCCCTCACTATTCTTTATCACACCCCCTCACCATCATCTATTACATTACTCACTCTCCTTTACTCTTACCATCCATCCCGCCCACCCTCCTCTTCCACACCACACACTGTTCCTCTCCCTCAGACCACCCACATCACATGTGCTCAAGTGGGTAGACGCACAAAAAAGTCTTTTTTTGACCATCGGAAGAGTAGGAGCCAGAAGCTTTTTACGTACAGAGGAGACACCAGGAGCCCACCAAGACCTGAGGGCCCACTAGGAGCCCACCAAGACCTGAGGGCACACCAGCAGCCCACCACGACCTGAGGGCACACTAGGAGCCCTCCAAGACCTGAGGGCACACCAGCAGCCCACCAAGACCTGAGGGCACACTAGGAGCCCACCAAGACCTGAGGGCACACCAGCAGCCCACCAAGACCTGAGGGCACACCAGCAGCCCACCAAGACCTGAGGGCACACCAGGAGCCCACCAAGACCTGAGGGCACACCAGCAGCCCACCACGACCTGAGGACACACCAGGAGCCCACCAAGACCTGAGGGCACACTAGGAGCCCACCAAGACCTGAGGGCACACTAGCAGCCCACCAAGACCTGAGGGCACACCAGCAGCCCACCAAGACCTGAGGGCACACCAGCAGCCCACCAAGACCTGAGGGCACACCAGCAGCCCACCAAGACCTGAGGGCACACTAGGAGCCCACCAAGACCTGAGGGCACACCAGCAGCCCACCAAGACCTGAGGACACACCAGGAGCCCACCAAGACCTGAGGGCACACTAGGAGCCCACCAAGACCTGAGGGCACACCAGCAGCCCACCAAGACCTGAGGACACACCAGGAGCCCACCAAGACCTGAGGGCACACTAGGAGCCCACCAAGACCTGAGGGCACACCAGCAGCCCACCAAGACCTGAGGGCACACCAGCAGCCCACCAAGACCTGAGGGCACACCAGGAGCCCACCAAGACCTGAGGGCACACCAGCAGCCCACCACGACCTGAGGACACACCAGGAGCCCACCAAGACCTGAGGGCACACTAGCAGCCCACCAAGACCTGAGGGCACACTAGCAGCCCACCAAGACCTGAGGGCACACTAGCAGCCCACCAAGACCTGAGGGCACACCAGCAGCCCACCAAGACCTGAGGGCACACCAGTAGCCCACCAAGACCTGAGGGCACACCAGGAGCCCACCACGACCCACCAACTCTCGACCAAGCCGGCGCAACACACACTCTGCCCGAAAGTTAAGCAGGAATGATATTGTTTAAGATTTGCTACCTGGAACAAAACATTCCAAGTAGCACGGGCTATGGTGAGCCCGTAGTGGACCTTTTTTATTTTTGCAGGAGAGGAACAGATCTCTCAACTTTCCTGTGATCTGTGGCGGCCAGTGTGCCAGAAGCTTTAGCATATTTGGGATGATAAGTGCGAAATACTGTTCTCTTCTTCATGCACACTGACCGTTTATCTTCTGGTAGTCACATATCCACCACCTGTTTGTTAGTTTATAACCACACAAGACCTTAAGAATCAAGGAAACTGCAGAAGACTTATTTATATAAGTTATAGTTATATGTATTTATTTATATATATATATATATATATATATATTTATTTATATATATTTATTTATATATATTTATTTATATATATTTATTTATATATATTTATAGTTTATATATATTTATATATATGTAGGGGGGTACCACCTCTGATGCAATTATAGGGACCCACAGCCTCAGAGAAGGGAACACAGAGCATTCAGAGAAAAACTTGCCATTTAACTCTGAATACGTATGAGTCTTCGCTTTTATATATATTATATTTATATATAGTTAAATATACTGTTTATATCCATCCAAACTCACTCAAATATATATACGCTTCCTTGATACCTGCTTGATGGGGTTCTGGGAGTTCTTCTACTCCCCAAGCCCGGCCCGGTCTACTACTCCCCAAGCCCGGCCCGGTCTACTACTCCCCAAGCCCGGCCCGGTCTACTACTCCCCAAGCCCGGCCCGGTCTACTACTCCCCAAGCCCGGCCCGGTCTACTACTCCCCAAGCCCGGCCCGGTCTACTACTCCCCAAGCCCGGCCCGGTCTACTACTCCCCAAGCCCGGCCCGGTCTACTACTCCCCAAGCCCGGCCCGGTCTACTACTCCCCAAGCCCGGCCCGGTCTACTACTCCCCAAGCCCGGCCCGGTATACTACTCCCCAAGCCCGGCCCGGTCTACTACTCCCCAAGCCCGGCCCGGTCTACTACTCCCCAAGCCCGGCCCGGTCTACTACTCCCCAAGCCCGGCCCGGTCTACTACTCCCCAAGCCCGGCCCGGTCTACTACTCCCCAAGCCCGGCCCGGTCTACTACTCCCCAAGCCCGGCCCGGTCTACTACTCCCCAAGCCCGGCCCGGTCTACTACTCCCCAAGCCCGGCCCGGTCTACTACTCCCCAAGCCCGGCCCGGTCTACTACTCCCCAAGCCCGGCCCGGTCTACTACTCCCCAAGCCCGGCCCGGTCTACTACTCCCCAAGCCCGGCCCGGTCTACTACTCCCCAAGCCCGGCCCGGTCTACTACTCCCCAAGCCCGGCCCGGTCTACTACTCCCCAAGCCCGGCCCGGTCTACTACTCCCCAAGCCCGGCCCGGTCTACTACTCCCCAAGCCCGGCCCGGTCTACTACTCCCCAAGCCCGGCCCGGTCTACTACTCCCCAAGCCCGGCCCGGTCTACTACTCCCCAAGCCCGGCCCGGTCTACTACTCCCCAAGCCCGGCCCGGTCTACTACTCCCCAAGCCCGGCCCGGTCTACTACTCCCCAAGCCCGGCCCGGTCTACTACTCCCCAAGCCCGGCCCGGTCTACTACTCCCCAAGCCCGGCCCGGTCTACTACTCCCCAAGCCCGGCCCGGTCTACTACTCCCCAAGCCCGGCCCGGTCTACTACTCCCCAAGCCCGGCCCGGTCTACTACTCCCCAAGCCCGGCCCGGTCTACTACTCCCCAAGCCCGGTCTGCTCTAAATCTTTGCTGCTCATGCAATATATTTCCATTACATCGATTTTTGTTTTGAGTTCATGTATTTAACTGGAAATTTGTACTTCTTGTCACACTAATACAGCCTTTTATATGTTCCGCTAAAGGTCTGCTCGGAATAAGGAAAGCAAAGAATACTAACAGAAGGTGAAAAACTAGGGGTGACATATTAGAGGTGTACAAGTTGACGTATGGGTTTAACCAGGCTTGACCAGGCTTGACTTGTGAGAGTTTGGTCCACCAGGCTGTTGCTTGGAGCGGCCCGCAGGCCCACATACCCACCACAGCCCGGTTGGTCCGGGCTGAATATGTCTATCCTGCATTATTCTTAAGGGACGGTAAATCCGAGTGTGAAATTAACAAGTAGCCGATTAGTCACAATAACCAGGTTGAAGATATGGTGACCAAACTACTCATTTAAGATGTGTGTTCGGTCATCACGCAACTTTTAACTATGGTAGATTATCTTATCTTGAGGTAATCTTGAGATGATTTCGGGGCTTAGCGTCCCCGCGGCCCGGTCCTCGACCAGGCCTCCTATTTGTTACCCCCCAGGAAGCAGCCCGTAGCACCTGTCTAACTCCCAGGCACCTATTTACCGCTAGGTGAACAGGAGCATCAGGATGAAAGAAACTCTTCCCATATTTTTTCCCGCCTCCATCGGGATCGAACCCGGAACCTTAGGACTACGAATTCCGAGCGCTGTCAACTCAGCCGTCAGGCCCCTTAGTTAACCACAGACCAGACACACCTCTCGGGTGTGGGAGAGCCAGAGTATGAGGGAGAGAGTCATAGACATTACCTTTTGTTTATCACAAGATGGTCGTCCTTCAATGTTGTCAAACATCTTACGACTGATTGGTTGTTGCCGCCGGAGGCTGCTAGTTTATTGTGCACCCCATACTCATCCTGCAAGTGGTAGTTTATTGTGCACCCCATACTCATCCTGCAAGTGGTAGTTTATTGTGCACCCCATACTCATCCTGCGAGTAGTAGTTTATTGTGCACCCCATTCTCATCCTGCGAGTGGTAGTTTATTGTGCACCCCATACTCATCCTGCGAGTGGTAGTTTATTGTGCACCCCATACTCATCCTGTGAGTGGTAGTTTATTGTGCACCCCATACTCATCCTGCGAGTGGTAGTTTATTGTGCACCCCATACTCATCCTGCGAGTGGTAGTTTATTGTGCACCCCATACTCATCCTGCGAGTGGTAGTTTATTGTGCACCCCATACTCATCCTGCAAGTGGTAGTTTATTGTGCACCCCATACTCATCCTGGGAGTGGTAGTTTATTGTGCACCCCATACTCATCCTGCGAGTGGTAGTTTATTGTGCACCCCATACTCATCCTGCGAGTGGTAGTTTATTGTGCACCCCATACTCATCCTGTGAGTGGTAGTTTATTGTGCACCCCATACTCATCCTGTGAGTGGTAGTTTATTGTGCACCCCATACTCATCCTGCGAGTGGTAGTTTATTGTGCACCCCATACTCATCCTGCGAGTGGTAGTTTATTGTGCACCCCATACTCATCCTGCGAGTGGTAGTTTATTGTGCACCCCATACTCATCCTGCGAGTGGTAGTTTATTGTGCACCCAATACTCATCCAGTGAGTGGTAGTTTATTGTGCACCCAATACTCATCCTGTGAGCGGTAGTTTATTGTGCACCCCATACTCATCCTGCGAATTGTAGTTTATTGTGTACCCAATACTCATCCTGTGAGTGGTAGTTTATTGTGCAACCCATACTCATCCTGTGAGTGGTAGTTTATTGTGCACCCAATACTCATCCTGGGAGCGGTAGTTTAGATGACACAGGGATGAATCATACGTTAACTAGTACATGTAACCTGCACACCTTGTAATTATAATGTCAGCTACTTAAAAATAATAAGTACAGTATCTATGTATTAACAATAAATTATTATACAATGAAGGGAGGAATTTTCTAATACAAAAAATATTTTAGATATGAGGTATGGCATTAAGGTCATAGCAGAGCTGCTATTTATTTAATAATCTTCTCACTATAGTGATATTTATCTACTAGAAGATAAACATGGATACTGTGCAAGAATTTCAGGCATTTTATCATTTATAATTTATAATGGGATGATTTGCTATTTCCTCCCGGACGCAGGTTCGAATCCTCGCCACGGCCCTTGTGGATTTGTTCATGCAGCGTGAGTTTATATCTATATGTAAATGCAGAATATTGTCATTGTCTAAGATGTAATTGTCCTAGTGTGTGTGTGTGTCCCTGTCTTTGTCCACACACTTTACACTTTACTTCATCTAGATCCCTATACAAGCCCAACTGCCAGAGATACTTGTAGCCAAGTCTTATTCGAGATGTGGCATTATCTGTTAGTCTGCTGATGTTGTTACTTGCCCCATACACATGTTGTTACTTGCCCCATACATATGTTGTTACTTGCTCCATATACATGTTGTTACTTGCCCCATATACATGTTGTTACTTGCCCCATACACATGTTGTTACTTGCCCCATACACATGTTGTTACTTGCCCCATATACATGTTGTTGCTTGCCCCATACACATGTTGTTGCTTGCCCCATACACATGTTGTTACTTGCCCCATACACATGTTGTTACTTGCCCCATATACATGTTGTTGCTTGCCCCATACACATGTTGTTGCTTGCCCCATACACATGTTGTTACTTGCCCCATATACATGTTGTTACTTGCCCCATACACATGTTGTTATTTGATCCATATACATGTTGTTGCTTGCCCCATACACATGTTGTTACTTGCCCCATATACATGTTGTTACTTGCTCCATATACATGTTGTTACTTGCCCCATACATATGTTGTTACTTGCCCCATATACATATTGTTACTTGCTCCATATACATGTTGTTACTTGCCCCATACATATGTTGTTACTTGCCCCATATACATGTTGTTACTTGCTCCATATACATGTTGTTACTTGCCCCATACATATGTTGTTATTTGCTCCATATACATGTTGTTGCTTGCCCCATACACATGTTGTTACTTGCCCCATACATATGTTGTTACTTGCTCCATATACATGTTGTTACTTGCCCCATACACATGTTGTTACTTGCCCCATATACATGTTGTTACTTGCTCCATATACATGTTGTTACTTGCCCCATACACATGTTGTTATTTGATCCATATACATGTTGTTGCTTGCCCCATACACATGTTGTTACTTGCCCCATATACATGTTGTTACTTGCTCCATATACATGTTGTTACTTGCCCCATATACATGTTGTTACTTGCTCCATATACATGTTGTTACTTGCCCCATACACATGTTGTTATTTGATCCATATACATGTTGTTGCTTGCCCCATACACATGTTGTTACTTGCCCCATACATATGTTGTTACTTGCTCCATATACATGTTGTTACTTGCCCCATACACATGTTGTTACTTGCCCCATACATATGTTGTTATTTGCTCCATACACATGTTGTTGCTTGCCCCATATACATGTTGTTACTTGCCCCATACATATGTTGTTACTTGCCCCATACACATGTTGTTGCTTGCCCCATACACATGTTGTTACTTACCCCATACATATGTTGTTACTTGCCCCATACACATGTTGTTACTTGCCCCATACACATGTTGTTATTTGCCCCATACACATGTTGTTATTTGCTAGATATACATGTTGTTGCTTGCCCCATACACATGTTGTTACTTGCCCCATACACATGTTTTACTTCCCCCATACACATGTTGTTACTTGCCCCATACACATGTTTTACTTCCCCCATACACATGTTGTTACTTGCCCCATACACATGTTTTACTTCCCCCATACACATGTTTTACTTCCCCCATACACATGTTTTACTTCCCCCATACACATGTTGTTACTTCCCCCATACACATGTTTTACTTCCCCCATACACATGTTTTACTTCCCCCATACACATGTTTTACTTCCCACATACACATGTTTTACTTCCCCCATACACATGTTTTACTTCCCCCATACACATGTTTTACTTCCCCCATACACATGTTTTACTTCCCCCATACACATGTTTTACTTCCCACATACACATGTTTTACTTCCCACACACACATGTTTTACTTCCCACATACACATGTTTTACTTCCCCCATACACATGTTTTACTTCCCCCATACACATGTTTTACTTCCCACATACACATGTTTTACTTCCCACATACACATGTTTTACTTCCCACATACACATGTTTTACTTCCCACATACACATGTTTTACTTCCCCCATACACATGTTTTACTTCCCCCATACACATGTTTTACTTCCCACATACACATGTTTTACTTCCCCCATACACATGTTTTACTTCCCCCATACACATGTTTTACTTCCCACATACACATGTTTTACTTCCCCCATACACATGTTTTACTTCCCACATACACATGTTTTACTTCCCCCATACACATGTTTTACTTCCCCCATACACATGTTTTACTTCCCACATACACATGTTTTACTTCCCACATACACATGTTTTACTTCCCACATACACATGTTTTACTTCCCCCATACACATGTTTTACTTCCCCCATACACATGTTTTACTTCCCACATACACATGTTTTACTTCCCACATACACATGTTTTACTTCCCACATACACATGTTTTACTTCCCACATACACATGTTTTACTTCCCCCATACACATGTTTTACTTCCCCCATACACATGTTTTACTTCCCACATACACATGTTTTACTTCCCACATACACATGTTTTACTTCCCACATACACATGTTTTACTTCCCACATACACATGTTTTGCTTCCCACATACACATGTTTTACTTCCCACATACACATGTTTTACTTCCCACATACACATGTTTTACTTCCCACATACACATGTTTTACTTCCCACATACACATGTTTTGCTTCCCACATACACATGTTTTACTTCCCACATACACATGTTTTGCTTCCCACATACACATGTTTTACTTCCCACATACACATGTTTTACTTCCCACATACACATGTTTTGCTTCCCCCATACACATGTTTTACTTCCCACATACACATGTTTTACTTCCCCCATACACATGTTTTACTTCCCACATACACATGTTTTACTTCCCACATACACATGTTTTGCTTCCCCCATACACATGTTTTACTTCCCACATACACATGTTTTACTTCCCCCATACACATGTTTTACTTCCCACATACACATGTTTTACTTCCCACATACACATGTTTTACTTCCCCCATACACATGTTTTACTTCCCACATACACATGTTTTACTTCCCCCATACACATGTTTTACTTCCCACATACACATGTTTTACTTCCCCCATACACATGTTTTACTTCCCACATACACATGTTTTACTTCCCCCATACACATGTTTTACTTCCCCCATACACATGTTTTACTTCCCCCATACACATGTTTTACTTCCCACATACACATGTTTTACTTCCCCCATACACATGTTTTACTTCCCACATACACATGTTTTACTTCCCCCATACACATGTTTTACTTCCCCCATACACATGTTT
This sequence comes from Procambarus clarkii, assembly GCF_040958095.1. Taxonomy (NCBI): domain Eukaryota; kingdom Metazoa; phylum Arthropoda; class Malacostraca; order Decapoda; family Cambaridae; genus Procambarus; species Procambarus clarkii. Next base: position 26,829,634 of record NC_091175.1, read on the forward strand.
TACTTCCCACATACACATGTTTTACTTCCCACATACACATGTTTTACTTCCCACATACACATGTTTTACTTCCCACATACACATGTTTTACTTCCCACATACACATGTTTTACTTCCCACATACACATGTTTTACTTCCCACATACACATGTTTTACTTCCCACATACACATGTTTTACTTCCCACATACACATGTTTTACTTCCCACATACACATGTTTTACTTCCCCCATACACATGTTTTACTTCCCACATACACATGTTTTACTTCCCACATACACATGTTTTACTTCCCCCATACACATGTTTTACTTCCCACATACACATGTTTTACTTCCCCCATACACATGTTTTACTTCCCACATACACATGTTTTACTTCCCACATACACATGTTTTACTTCCCACATACACATGTTTTACTTCCCCCATACACATGTTTTACTTCCCACATACACATGTTTTACTTCCCACATACACATGTTTTACTTCCCACATACACATGTTTTACTTCCCACATACACATGTTTTACTTCCCACATACACATGTTTTACTTCCCACATACACATGTTTTACTTCCCACATACACATGTTTTACTTCCCCCATACACATGTTTTACTTCCCACATACACATGTTTTACTTCCCACATACACATGTTTTACTTCCCCCATACACATGTTTTACTTCCCCCATACACATGTTTTACTTCCCACATACACATGTTTTACTTCCCACATACACATGTTTTACTTCCCCCATACACATGTTTTACTTCCCACATACACATGTTTTACTTCCCACATACACATGTTTTACTTCCCACATACACATGTTTTACTTCCCCCATACACATGTTTTACTTCCCACATACACATGTTTTACTTCCCACATACACATGTTTTACTTCCCACATACACATGTTTTACTTCCCACATACACATGTTTTACTTCCCCCATACACATGTTTTACTTCCCCCATACACATGTTTTACTTCCCCCATACACATGTTTTACTTCCCACATACACATGTTTTACTTCCCCCATACACATGTTTTACTTCCCCCATACACATGTTTTACTTCCCCCATACACATGTTTTACTTCCCACATACACATGTTTTACTTCCCACATACACATATTTTACTTCCCACATACACATGTTTTACTTCCCACATACACATGTTTTACTTCCCCCATACACATGTTTTACTTCCCACATACACATGTTTTACTTCCCACATACACATGTTTTACTTCCCACATACACATGTTTTACTTCCCCCATACACATGTTTTACTTCCCCCATACACATGTTTTACTTCCCCCATACACATGTTTTACTTCCCCCATACACATGTTTTACTTCCCACATACACATGTTTTACTTCCCACATACACATGTTTTACTTCCCCCATACACATGTTTTACTTCCCCCATACACATGTTTTACTTCCCCCATACACATGTTTTACTTCCCCCATACACATGTTTTACTTCCCCCATACACATGTTTTACTTCCCTCATACACATGTTTTACTTCCCCCATACACATGTTTTACTTCCCCCATACACATGTTTTACTTCCCACATACACATGTTTTACTTCCCCCATACACATGTTTTACTTCCCCCATACACATGTTTTACTTCCCCCATACACATGTTTTACTTCCCCCATACACATGTTTTACTTCCCACATACACATGTTTTACTTCCCACATACACATGTTTTACTTCCCCCATACACATGTTTTACTTCCCCCATACACATGTTTTACTTCCCCCATACACATGTTTTACTTCCCACATACACATGTTTTACTTCCCACATACACATGTTTTACTTCCCCCATACACATGTTTTACTTCCCCCATACACATGTTTTACTTCCCCCATACACATGTTTTACTTCCCCCATACACATGTTTTACTTGACACATTTCATTGTGATGAACAATGGATCTGTTTGTTCCTATTTGTACTATTCTACCTTCTTGAGATTCATCTAAGAGTTACCATCTAATGACACTTTTAAGGGTTCAATTTGATAGCCCTAAATTCAGTTTAACACTGTCTTCATATACTACAAGCTCAGCAAGGGCGTCAAGTTTATCATGTTCCTGCAGGCCAATGTGAGAAGGAATCCAAAACCTTTTGACTTTGAGCCCCTTATTAAGTATGCATACATGCCTGACTGCAGAGACAAGCACGATGCAATTTGATTGTAAGCTATTTAATGCATGTAATGAAGAAAAGAGGAACAATTAAGCTGTCTACTACAGTGTTTTCAACAATATGTAGTTCCAATACAAGCCATTTACGACTTGTGTGATGTACTCACCCTCAGAGCGCCTCCCTCCAACACCACCAGGCAGTAGTCGGTGTTGCCCGCCGCCAGGAGCAGGAGGGCGTCGGCACGGTGTGTCTTGAGCCGTAAGCTGATCTCGGTCGAGCTCCTGGCCTCCTGGAGGGGAAGAGCCACGTACGACGAGCCGAAGAAGGAAGCTGAAAATGACCAAAAGGAGAATGTTAGTGCTACTGGCCAACAGAATGTTATGATATTATGAATCTAAACGCATCTGCTTAATACCTGGTTGATGGGGTTCTGGGAGTTGTTCTACTTCCTGAGCCCACCCCGAGGCCAGGCTCGACTTGTGAGAGTTTGGTCCACCAGGCTGCTGCTTGGAGCGGCCCGCAGGCCCACATACCCACCACAGCCTAGTTGCTCCGACACGCCTTGTAGAAAACTATGTAGTTTTCTCTTGAAGATGTCCACGGTTGTTCCGGCAATATGTCTAATGAACCGACTGATGAACATAAAACATATTTACGTGAGACAGAAAGAGTTGTTGTTGTTAAAGATTCGCTACCTGGAACAAAGTTCCATGTAGCACGGGCTATGATGAGCCCATAACTTGATTGATTGCAGAAAGAGACAATATCCTAACAGTGCAGTCGGCTCCCAATCTATTGATCCCGGGTTCGATTCTCAGCCATGGAGAGATATTTGGGTGCATTTTCATAAATCTGATGTTTCTGTACACCTAGCAGTAAATAGGTACCTGAGAGTTAGGCCAGTGTTGTGGGGTTACATCCTGGGAAAGGTAGGTCCTTCGTCCTCTAGTGACGTCGCTCAGGCTAACAGCCTTCTGCCCAAGATATAATTCTATTTTTTTAATATAAATATTTAGAAATAAACATAATCTCTCTCTGATTTCTTTCTCCAATCACTTGGAGATAGAAACTTTCTCCAGTCACTTTCTCGCTCATACCTTGACCCAATTATCAAACTTCACTTCGCTACACAGACATTTCCAGCTTGCATAAGAATTAACTAAGACTGAATATCAAATTATAATTAACTGCACCAATGTTTCACAGCATGCATGTATAATGAGTCTGTATGGACACTTGCTGCAACTTTATCCAGTACATCATGTAAGCAGCGGCATGTGAGATGTTCTGTTATGCGTTGAGCAGCCAGTGAGTTGCTGCCCGACGATGGCTTCAACCGCTAGCGGTCCTTCTTGTGTTATTCAGGGATAATCGGTCCTCTGGAGTGCCCGGCCAGGGGGCAAGTGGTCCTTCGAGGTGCACGACCAGGGAGCCAGCGGTCCTTCGAGGTGCACGACCACGGAGCAAGCGGTCCTTCGAGGTGCCCGACCAGGGGGCAAGCGGTCCTTCGAGGTGCACGACCAGGGAGCCAGCGGTCCTTCGAGGTGCCCGGCCAGGGAGCCAGCGGTCCTTCGAGGTGCACGACCAGGGAGCAAGCGGTCCTTCGAGGTGCCCGACCAGGGGGCAAGCGGTCCTTCGAGGTGCACGACCAGGGAGCCAGCGGTCCTTCGAGGTGCACGACCAGGGAGCCAGCGGTCCTTCGAGGTGCCCGGCCAGGGAGCCAGCGGTCCTTCGAGGTGCACGACCAGGGAGCCAGCGGTCCTTCGAGGTGCCCGACCACGGGGCAAGCGGTCCTTCGAGGTGCACGACCAGGGAGCCAGCGGTCCTTCGAGGTGCACGACCACGGGGCAAGCGGTCCTTCGAAGTGCACGACCAGAGAGCAAGCGGTCCTTCGAGGTGCACGACCAGAGAGCAAGCGGTCCTTCGAGGTGCACGACCACGGAGCAAGCGGTCCTTCGAGGTGCCCGACCAGGGAGCAAGCGGTCCTTCGAGGTGCACGACCACGGGGCAAGCGGTCCTTCGAGGTGCACGACCAGAGAGCAAGCGGTCCTTCGAGGTGCACGACCAGGGAGCAAGCGGTCCTTCGAGGTGCACGACCACGGGGCAAGCGGTCCTTCGAGGTGCACGACCAGAGAGCAAGCGGCCCTTCGAGGTGCACGACCAGAGAGCCAGCGGTCCTTCGAGGTGCACGACCAGGGAGCCAGCGGTCCTTCGAGGTGCACGACCAGGGAGCAAGCGGTCCTTCGAGGTGCACGACCAGGGGGCAAGCGATCCTTCGAGGTGCACGACCAGGGAGCAAGCGGTCCTTCGAGGTGCACGACCAGGGGGCAAGCGATCCTTCGAGGTGCACGACCAGGGAGCAAGCGGTCCTTCGAGGTGCACGACCAGGGAGCCAGCGGTCCTTCGAGGTGCACGACCACGGAGCAAGCGGTCCTTCGAGGTGCACGACCAGGGAGCCAGCGGTCCTTCGAGGTGCACGACCACGGAGCAAGCGGTCCTTCGAGGTGCCCGACCAGGGGGCAAGCGGTCCTTCGAGGTGCACGACCAGAGAGCAAGCGGTCCTTCGAGGTGCACGACCAGAGAGCAAGCGGTCCTTCGAGGTGCCCGACCAGGGGGCAAGCGGTCCTTCGAGGTGCACGACCAGAAAGCAAGCGGTCCTTCGAGGTGCACGACCAGGGAGCAAGCGGTCCTTCGAGGTGCCCGACCAGGGGGCAAGCGGTCCTTCGAGGTGCACGACCACGGGGCAAGCGGTCCATCGAGGTGCCCGACCAGGGAGCAAGCGGTCCATCCAGGTGCCCGACCAGGGGGCAAGCGGTCCATCCATCTGCCCGACCAGGGGGCAAGCGGTCCATCGAGGTGCCCGACCAGGGAGCAAGCGGTCCATCGAGGTGCCCGACCAGGGGGCAAGCGGTCCTTCGAGGTGCCCCTTGACAGCTTCTCTTTACTGACCAGGGACGTTGGTACAACGCATCATCCACGTATGAAGCAGCTTAGATTAATGCGGTTAGTGTCGTCAGTGGTCGACCCTGGCTTATGACGACACTCGACGACTGCACGCTGGCTTCCCGCCAAAGACACGACTAAACTACGACGTTGCTACAACGTTCGAACAAGTTTTAACACCTAACAAGTTGTAACAACCAATACAGCAAGTTGTAACAACATTCTAATACGCCACAAAAACGTTATAACGAGATGTAAGACCTTTATTACAAGTTGTAACAAGCTGAAAATAGGGACAGTTACGTTGTGTATTTTCAGGCTTATAGCCATATTCTACGCCCTGTAGGCTAGTTTACAGGATACCTGCTTGATATCAAGGAACAATTGAGGCCAGCACGATGGCTTATGTCAATATAACTGATATCAACACGAGCATAGAAAACTTTGAAAGGGAAATTGATGCACTCAGTCCTGGGTCCTGACTCCAGGAATTCAATATTCACGAAGAAATGTAAAGTAGAAGTGGAAAAAGTGTATAGAAAATGGGCAGTCCGTTCAAAGAGGTCTCTCCAAGTTCGAGGAGTCACTTGCCAAGAAATCGGAGGCAAAGAGACAGAGAAGGAAAGCCGGTAGCCAGGAAGACAGACCAGAATCGGACTTCGTTTGTGCTCGGTGTGGGAAGGACTGCCACTCTCGGATTGGCCTCATCAGTCACACCAGACGCTGCACCAGGATTGACAACTAGGGCGCAACTCCATAGTCTCCCGAGACTGAAGGATGCCTAGGGTACTACTTCTACCTGAATTCAATCAGAAAAATTACAAAAATCTTGGGAATGAGAAAAAATCATAAAATTACATTCTGAAGAATATATTCGTTTCATTATCATCTACATTTGAAATTTATATAGACTAATTTATAATCTGCCCACTGAAATAATTTCATGGGAAATCAGGAAGCCCTGTTGATCTCAGTAAATAAAAATATGGATACAATTATCGTAATTTCAAATGTCAAAGGCTTTCCAACACCTTCCCAACTTAAGGAAAATACCCAACCTCAAATTCTGTTCAAGAGTGATCTTGATCTATATCTCTAGAGGGTACGAGGTGTCCAGCCTTCACTGCCTACCTCGGACTGCAAGCTGAGGGCACCCAACCCACAGTTGGACTTGTGATCTGTTAAACCAAGTTATCACTAGTCGAGCCTGGCCTCAAGTTCCAGACCAACAAGGATGTGGTGGATATGTGGGCCTGCGGGCCGCTCCAGGCAACAGCCTGTTGGACCAAGCTATCACAAGTCAAGCCTGACCTCAGGTCGGGCTCGAGAGGATGAGGAGGGGGGGGGGGGGGGTAGAAGAACTCCCAGAAGCTCCATGTATGAAGCTCCATGTATGTTCCATACCTGGAGCATACCTCTCCGGGTATGCTCCAGGTATGCACCAACACCCTAAATGATGAGACCAGCTCATTCAGAATGTTGACTAAGCTGTGGGAAAACTGATACCAGGTACAACAACTACAAGTACTCATAATTTAACAGCATATAATATACACACAGAAATCACAATAGCGTGATACATCAAATGAACAAATCCACAAGGGCTGTGATGAGGGTTCGAACCGACGTCCGGGATGATCCCAGACACGCCTTAGTTGATTGCGCCACGACATGGTCAAAAGAAGAGGTAGAACAGATTTAGGCATTTTACTTGCTCCCAGTAGTTTAGATGTTTTACTGAGTGGATTCTAGCAGTAAAGGATCTCTGCACGCTCTCCAGGTCACCAATTTCTCCAGTTTTGAAAGGGGCTGTCATTGTGCAGCAGTACTCCACTCTAGAGAGCACAAGCGTCTTGAAAACTATTATCATCGGTATAGCATCTCTAGTGTGAAAAGTTCTTGTTATCCAACCTGTCATTTTTCTTGCAATTGTGACGGCAACTTTATTGTGTTCTTTAAAGGTAAGGTCTTCCGACATGAGTACACCCAGATCCTTTACATTGCCTTTTCGTTCTATGTTATCATTTGACCGAGTTTTGTACGTGGTTTCTGCTTTAATATTTATATTTTTTTCCGAATCGCATGAGCTGGAACTTATGTTTGTTAAACACCATATTATTTTCTGAAGCCCACAGAAATACCTGATTTACATCTGATTGGAAGTTTGCTGTGTTGTCTACTCTCATAAAAATCCTAGTGTCATCTGCAAAGGAAGATACAGTACAGATTGTGTCCTTGTCTATTGTAACACCCATGACCTCCCCCCCCCTTAGAGTTCACACCCAGGGAAGCCTTCTCCAAAAGGTCAGCCCAGATGACCTCCGGATTATCTTGTTGTTGATTAAAAAAATTCCTGGGTTAGTCTTAGTCAGCATAGTTTCAAGTATGTAATATTTCATGATACTCTGGTCAAACATTGCAAGGGAATTAGACCCCAGATTCTCATGTGTAAACATCCATGGATCTCCCCCTTTTGGCCAGGTCAGAGGTCAGTCACACACATAATTAATAACTCCTCTCTTGAAGAGTGTATGGTGAATGTCAAACAAGCTTATTGAAATATTTCTTGAGTGTTTGTACACGTGTGGCCGATCTCTTACATTCTTGGTGTAGGTAGCAACAGCAGATCTCCCCTCTCCCCCCTGTGGGGGGTTGTATATAGAGGCCCTGTAGGGACTTAGTAAGACAGAGTGCCGGACACCGGGGTCCAGAGAGGGCTGTGGAGAACATCGGGAGGTGACAGAAGGAGAGACAGAGGTCTTAAGGTAATGTGTGTGATCTCTGAGGTTTTGTTCCATGTCCAAATTTCTTAAATTTTTGCCAGTGTTAGAGTAGGATTTATAAGTGGTGATTGACATAATTTTGGTCTCAATAAACGCATGTTAAATTTCCCGTCTGTGTCAATTGTTGAATCCTCTTAGCCTTTTGAATATAGTGGCTGACAACCATTTTCATAATTAATGACAGTCATAGAAAGTACTCTCCAAGTCAAGCAATGTTTCTTGCCTCGTTGCTTGATAAGGTCTCAATGGACAAAGGCAGATGGTGGCAGCGTATTTAATCCTGGGTTAGCATTTCCTTGTTGGCAGTGTACCTTTGAGTTCCGGTGTAACCATCATATGTCAGCTCATAACAGTGTTACCAAGTGCAACCGATGGGGAAGTGTTACTCAGAATAAGTAGTGTGTACATTTAGAGTGGTGTTACAATGTTACAAATTGGTGGTGTTACACTATGTCCGATATGAGTTTGAGTAAAAGTACTGGAGCAAGCACAGTACCCTGAGGGACTGAGCTCTTCACAGTTGATTGACCGGATTTTATTTTCTTGACTATTACACATTAGGTTCTGTTAATCAGAAAATTGTAGATCGATCTGCCTATTTTTCCGGTAATTCCTTTTGAACGGATTTTGTATGCAATAACACCATGGTCACATTTGTCAAAGGCTTTTGCGAAATCTGTGTAAATTACATCAGCGTTTTGTTTGTCTTCCATAGCATCTAATGCCATGTCATAGTGGTCCAGCAACTGCGACAGGCTAGAGCTCCCTGTTCTGAAATCATGTTTTCCAGGGTTATGGAGATGCTGTGATTCCATGTATTTTGTGATCTTACTTCTTAGCACTCTCTCAAAGATTTTTATGATGTGCGATGTTAGTGCTATCGGTCTGTAATTTTTTGCCTCTGCCTTATTTCCTCCTTTATGAAGTGGTGCTATCTCTGCTGTTTTTAGTATGTCAGGGATAACGCCAGTATCTAGGCTTTGTCTCCAAAGACTGCGAAGGGCCTGCGATAATGATTTTTTTTACAGTTCTTGATGAATATGGAGTTCCAAGAACCTGGTGGCCTGGTGCGGAGTGCATAGGCATATTGTCTACGGCTTCTTCAAAATTCAGTGGGGATAGGGTGACGTCTGATATATGATTTGATGTTGGTATCATATCCATGAAAAATTCATTTGGGTTATCAATTGTGGGGCACAGACCTGTTCATCAGGTTCACTGACACAACTAATTAGGAGTCTCAATGGACATATTGAAATGCAAATATTAAAAAGAAGGTGCCCTTTATTCCTTGTTATTCCTGTGGTGCAAAGAATTAGCTGTCACTATCACGCACGTTGTTAGTAGGTCTGTGTGTGGCAGAGAATGTTCAGTGGGAAGAGTAGTAGTTTGTTCTGTGTCCCTGACCTGATAGTGAACATGTGTCCCTGACCTGGCAGAGAACATGTGTGTCCCTGACCTGATAGTGAACACCTGTGTCCCTGACCTGGCAGAGAACATGTGTCCCTGACCTGGCAGAGAACATGTGTGTCCCTGACCTGATAGTGAACACCTGTGTCCCTGACCTGGCAGAGAACATGTGTCCCTGACCTGGCAGAGAACATGTGTGTCCCTGACCTGGCAGAGAACATGTGTCCCTGACCTGGCAGAGAACATGTGTGTCCCTGACCTGGCAGAGAACATGTGTGTCCCTGACCTGGCAGAGAACATGTGTCCCTGACCTGGCAGAGAACATGTGTCCCTGACCTGGCAGAGAACATGTGTCCCTGACCTGGCAGAGAACATGTGTTCCTGACCTGGTAGAGAACATGTGTCCCTGACCTGGCAGAGAACATGTGTGTCCCTGACCTGGCAGAGAACATGTGTCCCTGACCTGGCAGAGAACATGTGTCCCTGACCTGGCAGAGAACATGTGTGTCCCTGACCTGGCAGAGAACATCTGTGTCCCTGACCTGGCAGAGAACATGTGTCCCTGACCTGGCAGAGAACATGTGTGTCCCTGACCTGGCAGAGAACATCTGTGTCCCTGACCTGGCAGAGAACATCTGTGTCCCTGACCTGGCAGAGAACATGTGTGTCCCTGACCTGGCAGAGAACATCTGTGTCCCTGACCTGGCAGAGAACATGTGTGTCCCTGACCTGGCAGAGAACATGTGTGTCCCTGACCTGGCAGAGAACATGTGTCCCTGACCTGGCAGAGAACATGTGTGTCCCTGACCTGACAGAGAACATGTGTCCCTGACCTGGCAGAGAAAATGTGTGTCCCTGACCTGGCAGAGAACATGTGTGTCCCTGACCTGATAGTGAACACCTGTGTCCCTGACCTGGCAGAGAACATGTGTCCCTGACCTGGCAGAGAACATGTGTCCCTGACCTGGCAAAGAACATGTGTGTCCATGACCTGGCAGAGAACATGTGTCCCTGACCTGGCAGAGAACATGTGTCCCTGACCTGGCAGAGAACATGTGTCCCTGACCTGGCAGAGAACATGTGTCCCTGACCTGGCAGAGAACATGTGTCCCTGACCTGGCAGAGAACATGTGTCCCTGACCTGGCAGAGAACATGTGTCCCTGACCTGGCAGAGAACATGTGTCCCTGACCTGGCAGAGAACATGTGTCCCTGACCTGGCAGAGAACATGTGTCCCTGACCTGGCAGAGAACATGTGTCCCTGACCTGGCAGAGAACATGTGTCCCTGACCTGGCAGAGAACATGTGTCCCTGACCTGGCAGAGAACGTGTGTCCCTGACCTGGCAGTGAACATGTGTGTCCCTGACCTGGTAGTGAACATCTGTGTCCCTGACCTGATAGTGAACATGTGTGAGGGGAAGGGTCTGTGGCCCAAAGCTCACTTTCCCGAAAATGATGACCCGACTCTCCCTCCAACTCGACCGGCAGCGATTGGGCACTTGGGATCAAACTGACACTTGAATCACATAAAACCTTCATAAACCAGGGCGATATATATATGGTTCGGATATAAAAGTTCCACTAAACGTAAAAATTCTCATTTTATGGGTAATTTTCGTAAACATTTCAGAACGGTAAGAGAGTCGTTTTTGACCCCCAAACAAAGGTTAGGAGACTACTAGTACACTGTCCGAATGGAATATGTCCTACGGTGTTTATTCAGAGGTCAGCATCGGTCCTTGATGGTAGAGTGGTGTGTACTCCCCTAGTTGTGCTTGTAGGGGCTGAGCTCTGGCTCTTTGGTCCCCCCTCTCAACTGTCAATCAACAGGTGTACAGGTTCCTGAGCCTACTGGCCTCTATCATATCTACATTTGAAACTGTGTATGGAGTCAGCCTCCACCACATCACTGCCTAATGCATTCCACCTGTTAACTACTCTGACACTGAAAAAGTTATTTCTAACGTCCCTGTGGTTCATTTGGGTACTCATTCTCCACCTGTGTCCCCTTGTTCGCGTACCACCCGTGTTAAACAATTTATCTTTATCTACTTTGTCAATTCCTCTGAGAATTTTGTAGGTAGTGATCATGTCTCCCCTTACTCTTCTGCCTTCCAGTGTCTAGCAGAAAATAGGTACCTTGTACCTATTTTCAAGGGGTCCAAGAGCTAAGAACTCGATCCTCAAGGCATCAACAATAGATAAATAAGTGCACATGCTACTCTATATCTTCTATTTTCAAATAAATTTCACTGTCTTTGTGTATATATTTTCTCATACTGAGCAGTTTGACTCTTCCTAGATTATCCCTCTAAATGTTCGTCTCGAAGCTTTCCTTCTCCTTATGTTTCATGTCTTCCTTCTTACTCCAGCTCAGTTCCACTTCACCTCTCTTCTTCTCCATCGATCTTCTATTCAACATCTTTTCTACGTATATCTGCAGTGTATTCCTCAAGAGCACACACTGCAAGCTGTTAGGATCTTCAGGAGCCAAGCAGAAGGATCGTAGGACATTTTCTATTCGGAAAGTGTACTAGTAGTCTCCTAACCATTGTTGGGGGGTCAAAACGACTCTTTGAAGCTGTTTGGATCTTCATCTTCCATGTTGTTTATTGGGGTGCTAAACACAGCCTCATTCTGGCCTCTTACGATTTCCCAACTTTATTTGTCATCCTCTGTATACGAACCTTCGGTTGTAAGTAAAGGTTCAATCCTGCTGGAGGTTTTTTATTTTGATTTCGCATATGATTACAAATATTTTGACTTTCTTTATCTCTTGTATAGCTTTCAGTTTCAATCCCTCAAACTGGTATGATCCCTCTAGCATCTCCTCTATTTCTTCTATCTCCATGTTTAGATATATTTGCCTCTGTTTAAGCAGTTCCGTGATTTTTTCCTTCTCTACAGTCGTCTGTGTTTCTGACCCTCGTGACAGGCACGAGCATCGAGCAGACCTTGAGTGTTCCGGCAGTCAGTTGGGCTCTTGTCCCTTGTGTGGGATGTTTTTGTTGTTGTTTTAGATTTAGCTACTCAGAACAAAATGTCCATGTAGCACGGGCTATAGTGAGCCCGTAAATGAGTTCGGTTATTCCTGATAACCTTGTTACTGTGATATTTGGGTCAAAGTTTTAAATGGAGGTGGGGTTTCCTCCTTTATCCCTGTTTCTTTTTCGCCTCTGTTTTACTGTACTCTGCTAGAACTAGTAGTAGTAGGCATCCATTAGTCTCAAGAAACTATGGAGTTGCGCTCTGGTTGTCGGTCTGGAGTGGCCTCTCCAGGATGCAAAGCCAGGGCAGGTTGATACGGGGGAGAAGCTGTCACCCATGCAGCAGGTCCCCCCTCTCCACGGCAGAAAGTCTCCAATGGAAAGGCGAAAGACTGACTCCATAATGTAACAGTCTGTGCCTGTTATCCGTAAGTATCACCATTTTTGGCATTCAATTGTTATTTTCCTTGAACATCTTCATTTTGTTAGCTTAAATTATTTTCAATATTATTTTTTTAAGTTTTGCCCGAAATGCCTTGCATTATAGTGGCTTCACTAGTATGTGTAAGGCCTCTTCCTACAACTCTAACTTACTCTTATGTACTTTGAACACACATTCTTTTCAATAAACATTATTATTATTACTAGCTGCACCCGGTCACGCGTTGCTGTGGCTCAGCAATGCATGTGTGTTGCAAAGCCGCAGCAACCTTTCGCTGTCTCCATGTCTTCCCCCCCCCTCCCCCATCCCCTCGTCCTCCCCACCATCCCCCACTCTCCCGTCCCCTCGTCCTCCCCACCATCCCCCACTCTCCCGTTCCCTCGTCCTCCCCACAAAACCCAACTGCCCCGTCCCGTTGTTCAACCCACCATTCCACCCTCCTCCGTCCCCTCGTCCTCCACATCATCCCCCACTCCACTGTCTCCTTGTCCTCCTCAACATTCTCCATTCCCCGTCCCCTCGTCCTTCTCACCATTCCACACTCCCTCGTCCTCCATCCCCTCGTCCTCCCTACCATTACCTCCACCCTGTCCGCTCGTCCTCCCTTTCCTCCCCCACTCCCTCGTCCGATGCGTTCCCAAATGATCTGATGTTCCCATCAGAAAAATGGGAACATCAAATGATCTGTTGTTAGATCATAATGATAAAAAAAAGAACAGTTAAAAAAACGAAATGAAAAACAATGAACCCAAAATAAAAATAACTATACTCACGAAATGAACAGAATGGTATACAACACAGCAAAATTCCAATGCAATGTCACACACAATAATTAAATCAAAATGAAACTAAATCGAAATCTGTGAAAATTAAATTTATCAATGCAATCGGAAACACTGAAATTGAATCGTAACATATTTAGTATAGCGTGTGTTGCTATTACGTGCAACAGATGGCACTGTTTAAAAAAAAAAAAATGTTTTTTCCTGTCACAGGTGAGGCATCTATATAGTAGGTATATAAAAACATGCGCGTATTCGATTGTAACGTTGTGTCAAAATTTCAAAGCAATCGGTAAAGAGGTTTCGAAGATTTCCCTCACATGAAAAACACATGAAAAACACAGTTTAAAAAAGGTGTTTTTCCCGTCACAGACGAGACATCTGTATAGTAGGTATATAAAAACCCGCTCGGATGCGAAATGGAACATCGTGTCAAAATTTTAAAGCAATCAGTGAAGAACTTTTGGAGAGTAGCGATTTTGAACAAACGAACATTGACATTTTTATTTATATAGATTATTCTTATTATTATTATTCACACAAAATCATATTGACGTGATATATATTATTTTCAAATATATATATGTATCATTGATATATTTATTGTTTGTGTTTCATTGATATATATCAATGGCATATATACAGTATTCAATCAGCAGGGGTCTAGTGGTGGAGTATGCGACTGGCAATGCTGGGGTCGTAGGTTCGAGCCCATCTCATAGCCCCAGTGGATTTTCTCATTATTATTATTTACTCCGTCTGCTACTCCACCTCTCTTCTATTCCACCTTGAAATACATCCAGCGAGCCCACCACACTATAATGTTCACCTGGTAACTTGTACTTTGCGTTTGAGGTCGTTTAGGCCTAATAGAGGCACAGACGGAGTGTGTTGTGAGACAGTTCACTCCGTCACCGAGTGTTCCACAGTCAACAGTGTTCCACAGTCAACAGTGTTCCACAGTCAACAGTGTTCCACAGTCAACAGTGTTCCACAGTCAGCAGTGTTCCACAGTCAACAGTGTTCCACAGTCAACAGTGTTCCACAGCCAACAGTGTTCCACAGTCAACAGTGTTCCACAGTCAACAGTGTTCCACAGACAACAGTGTTCCACAGTCAACAGTGTTCCACAGTCAACAGTGTTCCACAGACAACAGTGTTCCACAGTCAATAGTGTTCCACAGCCAACAGTGTTCCACAGTCAACAGTGTTCCACAGTCAACAGTGTTCCACAGACAACAGTGTTCCACAGTCAACAGTGTTCCACAGTCAACAGTGTTCCACAGTCAACAGTGTTCCACAGTCAACAGTGTGCCAGTCAACAGTGTTCCACAGACAACAGTGTTCCACAGTCAACAGTGTTCCACAGCCAACAGTGTTCCACAGACAACAGTGTTCCACAGTCAACAGTGTTCCACAGTCAACAGTGTTCCACAGTCAACAGTGTTCCACAGACAACAGTGTTCCACAGTCAATAGTGTTCCACAGTCAACAGTGTTCCACAGTCAAGTGTTCCACAGTCAACAGTGTTCCACAGTCAAGTGTTCCACAGTCAACAGTGTTCCACAGTCAACAGTGTTCCACAGTCAACAGTGTTCCACAGCCAACAGTGTTAAACAGTCAACAGTGTTCCACAGTCAACAGTGTTCCAGTCAACATTGTTCCACAGACAACAGTGTTCCACAGTCAACAGTGTTCCACAGTCAAGTGTTCCACAGTCAACAGTGTTCCACAGCCAACAGTGTTCCACAGTCAACAGTGTTCCACAGTCAACAGTGTTCCACAGTCAACATTGTTCCACAGTCAAGTGTTCCACAGTCAACATTGTTCCACAGACAACAGTGTTCCACAGTCAACAGTGTTCCACAGTCAACAGTGTTCCACAGTCAACATTGTTCCACAGTCAAGTGTTCCACAGTCAACAGTGTTCCACAGCCAACAGTGTTCCACAGTCAACATTGTTCCACAGTCAACAGTGTTCCACAGTCAACAGTGTTCCACAGTCAACATTGTTCCACAGTCAACAGTGTTCCAGTCAACATTGTTCCACAGTCAACAGTGTTCCACAGTCAACAGTGTTCCACAGTCAACAGTGTTCCACAGTCAACAGTGTTCCAGTCAACATTGTTCTACAGTCAACAGTGTTCCATAGTCAACAGTGTTCCACAGTCAACAGTGTTCCACAGTCAACAGTGTTCCACAGCCAACATTGTTCCACAGTCAACAGTGTTCCAGTCAAGTGTTCCACAGTCAACAGTGTTCCTCAGACAACAGTGTTCCACAGTCAAGTGTTCCACAGTCAACAGTGTTCCACAGTCAAGTGTTCCACAGTCAACAGTGTTCCACAGTCAAGTGTTCCACAGTCAACAGTGTTCCTCAGACAACAGTGTTCCACAGTCAACAGTGTTCCACAGTCAAGTGTTCCACAGTCAACAGTGTTCCTCAGACAACAGTGTTCCACAGTCAAGTGTTCCACAGTCAACAGTGTTCCACAGTCAAGTGTTCCACAGTCAACAGTGTTCCACAGTCAACTGTGTTCCACAGTCAACAGTGTTCCACAGTCAAGTGTTCCACAGTCAAGTGTTCCAGACAACAGTGTTCCACAGTCAACAGTGTTCCACAGTCAACAGTGTTCCACAGTCAAGTGTTCCACAGTCAACAGTGTTCCACAGTCAACAGTGTTCCACAGTCAACAGTGTTCCACAGTCAAGTGTTCCACAGTCAACAGTGTTCCACAGTCAAGTGTTCCACAGTCAACAGTGTTCCACAGTCAACAGTGTTCCACAGTCAACAGTGTTCCACAGTCAAGTGTTCCACAGTCAACTGTGTTCCACAGTCAACAGTGTTCCACAGTCAAGTGTTCCACAGTCAACAGTGTTCCACAGTCAACAGTGTTCCACAGTCAACAGTGTTCCACAGTCAAGTGTTCCACAGTCAACAGTGTTCCACAGTCAAGTGTTCCACAGACAACACAAGTCTAACATTCATCCCCGTCCATTATGAGTGGAAAATGTTGCCACTACCACCTCCTCCCGCTCCTCATTTCCCTAACATATGATTCTGTTAAATTCTGACGGTGGGCGGAAATAGGTAGTCGGCTCGGGCTGGTAAATAGAAATGGTAACATTTATTTCTGCGAGACTGGCCATTGTTTATGTTGAGACTAAAGAGGACTAGTTCGTCTGTTGTTGATATCGTCGGCTGGTAGCGTGGTTCTCGCTGTGGTACCGTGTGTGGGACTCTAATAGAATATGATAACGCCTTTCAATTAACACCATTTACTTTACTCACTTAACGTTACTCACCTGATGTCACTTAACTGATTCACTCACTTCAAGGCAGTATGCTAAAGACACTCACCTGACCCCACTTACCTAACGTTACTAATCTGACATCACTATCATAATGTCACTCTTCTTACATGACAACCCTGACGTCCTTCACCTAACGTCACAGGCATGTAACATGTATTAACAGTAACATTACACATGTAACGTCATCATTACTCTTAACGTTACACACGTAACGTCATCGTATATGTCAGAGTATGCGGCTCCAGCTTGGATCCTTATCGCAAGAGGAAGTTCAGAAGCATACCGAAGTATACCACTAAGACTGGTCTTGGAGGTGAGAGGTTTGAGTTACGAGGAAAAGTTACTTGAATTAAACTTCACGTCACACGAAGACAGAAGAGATAGAGTAACCATAATTGCCACCTACAAAATTCTCAAAGGAATTGACAGAGTAGATAAAGACAGTTTTTAACGTGGGGTCCACGTAAAAGACGACACAGGAGGAAACGTATTTTCCAAATACGTTTTCCCACAAAGATTAGAAATAACTTTTTTCAGTGTCAAATTTGTTTCCATGAAATTTCTTAGGAAGCGATGTGGTGGAGGCAGACGCCATGGACAGCTTCCAATGTAGATATAATGAAGCCCAATAGTCTCTGTTCTTCCAGTGAGGCATCTTATATATATTGGCAAGAGGTTGAAGAGTCGTGGATGTCTGACGTATACCATATCTGTCACCCCAGTATGCTGAGTGACAGCATACTCCAGTATGCTGTCACAGGTTTGGAACCTGGCCTACCAGTATTGTCAGTATGACATTCGCCTCTCGTCTCCATTCCAGGAATTACAGTTTGAGTTCTTTCAGACGATCCTTGTAGTTGAATGGTTTTATTAAACAATCTCGCTTGCTTTAAAAGACCGAGCAATATTCTATTCAAGATAGCATCAATGCTATGTAGAGATCTATCGCTGGTAGTTACCTAGCTGTGTTTGCGGGGGTTGAGCTCTGGCTCTTTGGTCCCGCCTCTCAACTGTCAATCAACTAGTGTACAGATTCCTGAGCCTACTGGGCTCTATCATATCTACATTTGAAACAGTGTATGGAGTCAGCCTCCACCACATCACTGCCTAATGCATTCCACTTGTTAACTAGTCTGACACTGAAAAAGTTCTATCTAACGTCCCCTAGTTCGCGTACCACCTGTGTTAAATAATTTATCCTTATCAACCCTGTCAATTCCGCTGAGAATTTTGTAGGTGGTGATCATGTCTCCCCTTACTCTTCTGTCTTCCAGTGTCGTGAGGTGCATTTCACGCAGCCTTTCCTCCTAACTCATGCCTCTTAGTTCTGGGACTAGCCTAGTGGCATAACTGAACTTTTTCCAGCTTCGTCTTGTGCTTGACAAGGTACGGGCTCCATGCTGGGGCCGCATACTCCAGGATTGTCTTACATATGTGGTATACAAGGTTCTGAATGATTCCTTACACAGGTTCCTGAAGGCTGTTCTGATGTCAGCCAGCCTCACGTATGCCGCAGATGTAATTCTCTTTATGTGGGCTTTAGGAGACAGGTTTGGTGTGATATCTACTCCTTGATCTTTCTCTCTGTTCGTTTCATGAAGTACGTCATCTCCCATTCTGTATCCTGTGTCTGGCCTTCTGTTTCCCACCGCTTAGTTTCATTACCAAGTATTTACTCGGGTTGAACTTTAGCAGCCATTTGTCAGACCATTCATTCAGTCTATCTAGGTCATCTTTTAGCCTCATACTATCTTCCTCTGTTTTAATCCTCCTCATAATTTTTGCATCATCAGCAAACAATGAGATGAACGATTCTATACCCTTCGGGAGATCATTTACATATATCAGAAACAGTATAGGTCCAAGGACTGAGCCCTGCGGGACTCCACTGGGGAAGTCTGTTGCTTAGATACTCCCTTATCCAATGGAGTACCTTCCCTTTCACTCCTGCCTGCATCTCCAGCTGTTTCACTTGCCTCTTGTGTGGTACTGTGTCAAAGGCTTTCTGGCAATCCAAAAATGTGCAGTCTGCCCATTCCTCTCTTTCTTGCCTGGTGTTGCTGTTGCTATGTTTACTTTGTTGTGTTATCTGAAAGAAAAGTTTTCTGATATTATTACTATTTCAAATATTATTTCTATTATAATAGTAATATTATTACTATTATTATTATTACAATAATACTAGACTATATTACTACTAATATTACTAATAATATCATATACTATTATGATAGTATTAGCTTTTACTTGTCGTTCCTTCTATGAAGAGATCTGACTATATCGTGTATATTACTACGGGCTCACCATAGCCCGTGCTGCTTGGAACTTTTTGTTCCAAGTAGCGAATCTTAAACAACAACAACAACAACATCGTGTATCCTCTATTTCTTGTAAGTTTTAATTTGTTACCTGCTTAAGTAATTGAAATTTGTCCGTATTGAATGTCATATTATTGTCCGTGGCCACTGAAAGACTTCATTGATATTTCTTAATATAATTTTCTCCATCTTCTTATTAGTCAATTTTCATATTTATTTTGGTGTCATCAGGAAAGGGTGACAAGAAACTGTGGGGTATATTCCTGTCTATGTGCTATATGAAGACCATAGAGAGCAGCGGCGTAGGACTGTACATTGTCCTAGTTTATGTGCTATATGAAGACCATAGAGAGCAGCGGCGTAGGACTGTACATTGTCCTAGTTTATGTGCTATATGAAGACCATAGAGAGCAGCGGCGTAGGACTGTACATTGTCCTAGTTTATGTGCTATATGAAGACCATAGAGAGCAGCGGCGTAGGACTGTACATTGTCCTAGTTTATGTGCTATATGAAGACCATAGAGAGCAGCGGCGTAGGACTGTACATTGTCCTAGTTTATGTGCTATATGAAGACCATAGAGAGCAGCGGCGTAGGACTCTACATTGTCCTAGTTTATGTGCTATATGAAGACCATAGAGAGCAGCGGCGTAGGACTGTACATTGTCCTAGTCTATGTGCTATATGAAGACCATAGAGAGCAGCGGCGTAGGACTCTACATTGTCCTAGTTTATGTGCTATATGAAGACCATAGAGAGCAGCGGCGTAGGACTGTACATTGTCCTAGTCTATGTGCTATATGAAGACCATAGAGAGCAGCGGCGTAGGACTGTACATTGTCCTAGTCTATGTGCTATATGAAGACCATAGAGAGCAGCGGCGTAGGACTCTACATTGTCCTAGTTTATGTGCTATATGAAGACCATAGAGAGCAGCGGCGTAGGACTGTACATTGTCCTAGTTTATGTGCTATATGAAGACCATAGAGAGCAGCGGTGTAGGACTGTACATTGTCCTAGTTTATGTGCTATATGAAGACCATAGAGAGCAGCGGTGTAGGACTGTACATTGTCCTAGTTTATGTGCTATATGAAGACCATAGAGAGCAGCGGCGTAGGACTCTACATTGTCCTAGTTTTAGTTTTTATAGGTATTGTTTTTCCATTTCATGTCTTTATTATGCACCCCATACCCATTCCGTGGGTGGTGGTGGAAAGGGTTACAGAGGCACATAATTGGTTCAGGAACTGAATTCAATAATTCGAAGCTTTGTACAATACTCAGGTTGAATATTATTTAATCGCTGCTCATTGCTGCCTGTAATTCGAAAACTTTACATTTTCCAACGATTTGGAATGGACGGTAGAGCGACTGTCTCCCTTCATGCAGGTCGGCGTTCAATCCCCGACCATCCAAGTGGTTGGGCACCATTCCTTCCCCCCACCACCCCGTCCCATCCCAAATCATTAACCTGATACCTTCCAAGTGTTATATATATATATATATATATATATATATATATATATATATATATATATATATATATATATATATGTCGTACCTAGTAGCCAGAACGCACTTTTTGGCCTACTACGCAAGGCCTGATTTGCCTAATAAGCCAAGTTTTCCTGAATTAATATATTGTCTCTAATTTTTTTCTTATGAAATGATAAAGTTACCAATTTCATTATGTATGAGGTCAATTTTTTTTTATTGGAGTTAAATTTAACGTAGATATATGACCGAACCTAACCAACCCTACCTAACCTAACCTAACCTATCTTTATAGGTTAGGTTAGGTTAGGTAGCCGAAAAAGTTAGGTTAGGTTAGGTTAGGTAGGTTAGGTTGTCGAAAAACAATTAATTCATGAAAACTTGGCTTATTAGGCAAATCGGGCCTTGCATAGTAGGCTGAGAAGTGCGTTCTGGCTACTAGGTACGACATATATATATATATATATATATATATATATATATATATATATATATATATATATATATATATATATATATATATATATATATATATAGTCGTAATACCTGGTTGATGGGATTCTGGGAGTTCTTCTACTCGCCAAGCCCGGCCCGAGGTCAGGCTTGACTTGTGAGAGTTTGGTCCACCAGGCTGTTGCTTGGAGCGACCCGCAGGCCCACATACCCACCACAGCCCGGTTGGTCCGGCACTCCTTGGAAGAAACAATCTAGTTTCCTCTTGAAGATGCGGCTTGGCGCTTTCTCCTGATAGTTCCCTGCCCTTCCTGTTTTACCCATTATCACTGTAGCTCTCAATTTATGGGCTGTTAGTCAATGTTGACATTTATCAAGTGCTTTTCTAAAAACTCTGTACGAAATGTTTCTTAATTTGTGTTTCATGCATACTGCCCTAAAGCATAGTTGACCTGGGCTGTAAGTCTAATTTAGTTCCGTAAAACTGGTAAGTTGTCTTCTTAGCACCAGCTCAAAGACATCATTAATGTGTGGCTTCAGTGCAGTCAGCACTTTGTTGGTGATGCTTCACTACGTCCCTAGAGAACAGGGCCATTGTCTGACGGTTTAGGAGTTTGCCAGCTGTTACATGTCTACAGGTCGTCTATATATATACATACACACACACACACACATTATATATATATATATATATATATATATATATATATATATATATATATATATATATATATATATATAAACTGAAAATTCACACTGCAGAAGTGACTCGAACCCATACTGCCAGGAGCAATGCAACTGGTGTGTACAGGACACCTTATCCACTCGACCATCACGACCGGACAAAAGCTGATGGCTATCTTGAGATCTTGAGGTTATCTTGAGATGATTTCGGGGCTTTAGTGTCCCCCGCGGCCCCGTCCTCGACCAGGTCTCCACCCCCAGGAAGCAGCCCGTGACAGCTGACTAACACCCAGGTACCTATTTTACTGCTAGGTAACAGGGGCATAGGGTGAAAGAAACTCTGCCCATTGTTTCTCGCCGGCGCCCGGGATCGAACCCGGGACCACAGGATCACAAGTACAGCGTGTTGTCCGCTCGGCCGACCGACTCCCTGGTCGTAACCGAGCGGATGGTAGCCGGTAGGATGGTAGCCGAGGCTATTTTGCCCATCAGCCCGCCGGCACTCTGATGGTACTCTTAGACATAGTATTTTATCAAATCACTTCATTCTTTGGGGCACACGTGAGGAACACAAATGCGAACAAGCCTGAATGGTCCCCAGGACTATATGCTTTTTTATTTTCCGTGGCCACTGAAAGACTTCAATGATATTTCTTAATATAATTTTCCTCCATCTTCTTATTAGTAAATTTTCCAGGACCATATTGCTCCTGGCAGTATGGGTTCGAGTCACTTCTGGGGGTGTGAGTTTTCAGTTGAATATAGTCCTGGGGACCATTCAGGCTTGTTCGCACACACACACACACACACATATATATATATATATATATATATATATATATATATATATATATATATATATATATATATATATATATATATATATATATATATATATATATGTGTGTGTGTGTGTGTGTAATTGATGAATTCCGATTCTTTGGTTAGTTTGCACTTCTATATAAACAAAGATTTCCAATGCAGACGACGAGTCACAATAACGTGGCTGAAGATATGATGACAAACCACACATCAGAAGATGGATAAACGACAACGTTTCGGTCCGTCCTGGACCATTATCACATACGCTTCACAAGTCAAGCCTGGCCTCGGGTCGGGTTTGGAGAGTTAGAGGAACTCCCGGAACCCCATCAAGCAGGGACGACTTGATAATGGTCCAAGGCGGACCGAAACGTCGCCGTTTCTTCATCTTCTGATGTGTAGTTTGGTCATCAAGACTCCCAGTAACCTGGCTCCTGAGGAGGTGCATGAGCAATGATTTAATTGCGCATTCACAGTCTATGGCGCATGTTGTAATATTGCACTATGCGTAATATTTGTGTATTAATTAGGTTTCAAGACCTGGTGTTTTCACTGTGTCTATCGCATTGCTAAACATAAATTTTCATTTGTTTTTAGCTTTCGCATGTGTTTACCGCCATCAATACATACACTTCTGATCAGTAAGAGGCCTATACCTGCAGCAGTTTGTTATTTGCTCTTTGCAGACGTAAAAAAGAAAATTCCCTTTTGTTTTATTCCTGTTTCCTGCATGTCTTTCTGTTCTGTTTATATTTCCACTTTCTAGTACAATTAATATATCGTTTATTCTATCTCAGAGACTTGTTGTAGCAGGTGTGCTGGGTCGCTACCTTGTCTCCGTATATTTGTCACTACTTGAGTATTTCCCGAGCATTCGTTCTACTTTTATGTTGGCGTCTGCCGTCTTTTGTCAAATAATAGTTTCTTGTCATCTTTCTCGGCACATGTGTCATGCATATAGTGTGTGTGTGTGTGTGTGTGTGTGTGTGTGTGTGTGTGTGTGTGTGTGTGTGTGTGTGTGTGTGTGTGTGTGTGTGTGCTCATGTTCAAGTTCGAAGCCTCAGTGCTATTTC
Source organism: Procambarus clarkii (assembly GCF_040958095.1). Lineage (NCBI taxonomy): Eukaryota > Metazoa > Arthropoda > Malacostraca > Decapoda > Cambaridae > Procambarus > Procambarus clarkii. The sequence goes on from NC_091175.1 coordinate 26,853,324, forward strand.
CCGTGGAAGGGCGCAGGGTTCATAGTTCATTTTGTTTCTGGAAAGGCTTCAAATGTTGCAAATGAAGTAATTAAATGTTCCTTCAGTGTTTTGGACGCATTACTGCACACACACACACACACACACACACACACACACACACACACACACACACACACACACACACACAGACGTTAGAAGGAACTTTTTCAGTATCAGAGTAGTTAACGGATGGAATGCATTAGGAAGTGATGTGGTGGAGGCTGACTCCATACACAGTTTCAAGTGTAGATATGATAGCGCCCAGTAGGCTCAGGAACCTGTACACCTGTTGATTGACAGTTGAGAGGCGGGACCAAAGAGCCAAAGCTCAACCCCCGCAAGCACAAATAGGTGAGTACAAATAGGTGAGTACACCCCCCCCCCACACACACACACACACATTTTCGGCATTTCGCACACATACACACACATTTTCGGCATTTCGAAACTTGTGCAAGGAATCATTCAGAAATTTGTATACCACATATGTCAGACAAATCCTGGAGTATGCAGCTCCAGCACGGAGTCCGTATCTAGTAAAGGATAAGACTAAACTGGAAAACGTTCAAAGGTTCACCAGACTAGTACCCGAGCTGAGAGGTATGAGCTACGAGGAGAGACTACGGGAACTAAACCTCACGTCGCTGGAAGACAGAAGAGTTAGGGGCGACATGATCACCACATACAAGATTCTCAAGAGGAATTGATAGGGGTATATAAAGACAGGCTATTTAACACAAGGGGCACACGCACTAGGGAGCCACAGGAGGAAATTGAGTGCCCAAACGAGCCACCCAAATGAGCTAAGGTTGGCCGAGCGGACAGCACGCTGCACTTGTGATCCTGTGGTCTCGGGGTCGATTCCGGGCGCCGGCGAGAAACAATGGGCAGAGTTTCTTTCACCCTATGCCCCTGTTAGCTAGCAGTAAAATAGGTACCTGGGTGTTGGTCAGCTGTCACGGGCTGCTTCCTGGGGGTGGAGGCCTGGTCGAGGACCGGGCCGCGGGGACACTAAAAGCCCCGAAATCATCTCAAGATAACCTCAAGATAACAGAGATATTAGAAAGAACTTTTTCAGTGTGAGTGTGGTTGACAAATGGAAATCGGCAGCGGGGATCGAACCCCAGTCCCCAGGTCCACAAGTCTAGAGCGCTGTCCACTCAGCCACCAGCTCCGGCCACTATGTGTGTTTACTCACCTATTTGTACTCGCCTATTTGTGCTTGCGGGGGTTGAGCTCTGGCTCTTTGGTCCTGCCTCTCAACTGTCAATCAACAGGTGTACAAATTTCTGAGCCTACTACTACTATCTTATCTACACTTGAAACTGTGTATGGAGTCAGCCTCCACCACATCACTTCCTAATGCATTCCATCTGTTAACTACTCTGGCCCAGAGAAAAATCTTTCTAACGTCTCTGTGGCTCATTTGGGTACTAAGTTTCTACCTATGTCCCCTTGTTCGTGTCCCACCCGTGATAAATAGTATTTCTTTTTCCACCCCTGTCAATTTTCCTAAGAATTTTGTAGGTGGTGATCATGTCTCCCCTTACTCTTCTGTCTTCCAGGGAAGTGAGGTTTAGAACCGTAACCTTTCATCATAGCTCATGCCTCTTAGGTCTGGGACTAATCTGGTAGTATACCTCTACATCATCTGTTGTTTGTGGTTATGTAACTGCGAGAAGCTTCATCTTCCCGCTCTAAATCCATGTTGTCCTGGGTTATGGAAGTCATTTGTCTCCATAAAACTGTAAATCTTACTTTTTATTATGAGGGACATTAGTGCGACAGGTCTCTAATTCCCAGCCAATGCTTTGCTCCCTTGTGTAGAGGAGCTACATCTGCTGATTTAAGGTCTTACTGGTATATTTCCTGGGTCGAAGCTATTCCTCCACTCTATACTGTGGAGTACAGAGTGCCAGTAATACAGGCTCTCAGTACAGAGTGCCTGTATTACTGGCACTTTGCCTGCATTTTTTATAAATATTGAATTCCATAGGTCTGGACCTGGGGCTGTGTGTATGGGCTTGTTGTCAATTCCTCTTTCAAAATCTGCAGAGTTCGTAGTGATGTCAGTTATATTTTCAGGGGATTGGATATGAAGCATCAAGAAGCTGTCCGGATATCCCTCTTTCATGCTCCCACTTTCATTCACAATCAGAGAACACTGTATAAACATCAGAGGTCCGCGGTTGTTCAACACCCTCCCAGCGAGCATAAGAAATATTGCTGGAACAACCGTAGACATCTTCAAGAGCAAACTAGATCATTTTCTCCAATGAGTGCCGGACCAAGCTAACTGTGGCGGATATGTGGGCCTGCGGGCCGCTGCAAGCAACAGCCTGGTGGACCAAACTCTCACAAGTCAAGCCTGGCCTCGGGCCGGGCTTGGGCAGTAGAACAACTCCCAGAACCCCATCAACCAGGTATGCTATTTATTGGAGTGCTAAGCATGTCCTCATTCTGCTTTTTTAGGATTTTACTAATGTTTTTGTCATGCTCTGTGGAGTTATCTTCACTTGTATGAATAGGTCCAATACTGGCAGCGGTTTTTACTGTTGATTTCGCATATATGAAGAAATATTTTGGGTATTTCTTTATCTCATATATTGCTTTGTGTTCAAGATGTATTTCTTCAACCTGATATGAATGCTTCAGTCTCTGCTCTATTTGTTCAATCTCCATGTTTAAATTATTCCTTCTATGTTCGGATTGTCGTGTCTGCTTAAGCATTTCCGTTATTTTTGTCCTTTTTGTAGTGTCGTCCGCGTACTCTACGTTGAACCTCTTTCTGGATTTCCTCAAAGAAACATGTTTCAGACTTTATAGGCTTCTGGTGTCAGTTGTTCTATTCCTTGTGTAGGATTTGTATTACTTAGAACATTTTCCCATTGAATGTTTGTAAGTTCCCTGTTTATTTTTCCCCATTCTGTCCTTTTCTTATTACAATTTAATTTACTTAATGACCACTCTTGCTTGATCATTGTTTTAGATCTTTTCTGAGTATTGATGGTAGTTTGCAGTTCAATGAGCTTGTGATCTGAGTATGTGGTATCTGATATCACAAGGTCCCTGATTATGTCTTCATTGTTTGCAAAGACCAGATCTATAATATTTTCGTTCCTTGTTAGGTCTGTTATCTGCTGGTTGAGTGAAAATGTGTCACAGAATCTAAGCAGTTCTCTAATCTGTGGTTGGCTATGTCACGATAGATTTCTTGGTATAATATTATTGTTTGTTATTCTCCATCTTATACAGGGCAAGTTGAAGTCTTCTAGGAAGGTAAAATTAGGTCTTCGGTCTGCCAGATTGTCGAGGCTATTTATTTTGTGTGTTCTGTGAATTCCTTAACCATTGCATCTGGTGGTTTGTATAGTAGAATAATAACTAATCGTAGCTACTAATGGTGTTACTGGTAGTTACTGTGGGAAGTAGATGTGACCTTGGGGTACATGGGCTGTGGCATGCACACAAGTCAAGCCCGACCTGAGGCCAGGCTTGACTTGTGATAACTTGGTCCAACAGGCTGTTGCTTGAAGCGGCCGACAGGCCCACATATTCACTACAGCCCGGTTGGTCCGTCACTTCTTGCAAGAACTTTATCTAAATGTTTCTTGAAGATACCCCACCTTTGTTCTCACAATATTTATAATGCTTGTTGTGGACCTCTGATATTGAGATTTTGATATTTGAGACTTTGTGTTCTCTAACTGTGCCTATGGCACCTCTATTCCTCACTGGTGTTATTCTGCATTTCCTTCCGTATCTTTCACTCCAGTATGTTGTTATTCAAATGTGTAAGTCTGGGACTTAAACTTCCAGTATATTCCATGTATATATTATTTGATACCTCTCTCGTCTCCTGTCAAAGAGTACATTTTGAAAGGTTTGAAACGGTTCCAATATATTTAGATGTTTTATCGTCTTCATGCGTGCCGTATATATTCTCAATATTCCCTATAATTCAGAGATCTCTCCTGCTCTGAAAGGGGAAGTGAGTACTGAGCAATACTCAAGACGTTTTCATAATCCATCCTATCATTTTCCTGGCCGCTGCTATATTTGCTCGGTTATTTACAGATCTTTTACATGTTGCTTTCCTTCTATAAGTCCGATTGTATCCTGTACCCTGTATATTGTAAGCTGTAAGCCTGTAAGCTGTAAGCCTGTAAGCCTGTAAGTCTGTAAGCTGTAAGCTGTAAGCCTGTAAGCTGTAAGCTGTAAGCCTGTAAGCCTGTAAGCTGTAAGCTGTAAGCCTGTAAGCCTGTAAGCTGTAAGCTGTAAGCCTGTAAGCTGTAAGCCTGTAAGCCTGTAAGCTGTAAGCCTGTAAGCTGTAAGCTGTAAGCCTGTAAGCTGTAAGCTGTAAGCCTGTAAGCTGTAAGCTGTAAGCCTGTAAGCTGTAAGCTGTAAGCCTGTAAGCTGTAAGCTGTAAGCCTGTAAGCTGTAAGCTGTAAGCTGTAAGCCTGTAAGCCTGTAAGCTGTAAGCCTGTAAGCTGTAAGCCTGTAAGCTGTAAGCTGTAAGCTGTAAGCCTGTAAGCTGTAAGCTGTAAGCCTGTAAGCTGTAAGCTGTAAGCCTGTAAGCTGTAAGCTGTAAGCTGTAAGCCTGTAAGCCTGTAAGCTGTAAGCTGTAAGCCTGTAAGCTGTAAGCTGTAAGCCTGTAAGCCTGTAAGCTGTAAGCTGTAAGCTGTAAGCCTGTAAGCTGTAAGCTGTAAGCTGTAAGCCTGTAAGCCTGTAAGCTGTAAGCCTGTAAGCTGTAAGCTGTAAGCCTGTAAGCCTGTAAGCTGTAAGCTGTAAGCCTGTAAGCTGTAAGCTGTAAGCCTGTAAGCTGTAAGCCTGTAAGCTGTAAGCCTGTAAGCTGTAAGCCTGTAAGCTGTAAGCCTGTAAGCCTGTAAGCTGTAAGCCTGTAAGCCTGTAAGCTGTAAGCTGTAAGCCTGTAAGCTGTAAGCCTGTAAGCCTGTAAGCTGTAAGCCTGTAAGCCTGTAAGCTGTAAGCCTGTAAGCCTGTAAGCCTGTAAGCTGTAAGCTGTAAGCCTGTAAGCTGTAAGCCTGTAAGCTGTAAGCTGTAAGCTGTAAGCTGTAAGCCTGTAAGCTGTAAGCTGTAAGCCTGTAAGCTGTAAGCTGTAAGACTCGTGAGCAGCAGAATATAGACTAAAGACCTCAGCTTCTATTCCGGTCGGAGGTTCTTTTATTATTTTTATGCAAAGGAAATTAGTTATATTGCTGCACTTAGGAAATTATTGAAGGTAATGGCTGGTTCTGTGTTTCTGGGGCAACAAGCTTTCTCAACCCTTAAATCGCCCTAATTTCTCAGCACAATATTGGGCAGTTAGGATGTAATATCTTTAGATGGATATAATACACACAAGTGGACCAGAACTTATAGTGTAGTTTCATGTGTTAGATTACCAGCTAAAGTTTGTAAATGCTCTGCCAGTCTTTTGAATAGCTTTGCCATGTTACCAAACTTTGAGAAATGGTAGAGTGGCAAAAACATTAAAAGAAAAAAGTCCCTTTTAAAAGTAGGAGTATAATAAGTCCTCTGAAGCACAGCTCTGTAAAGGTTTACACTTGTTGGGTGTAATGTTCTCAGCTCTAAGTTTCACCACAAAATATAATTCTTAAATTTTCTATTTTGTTTCTGCAAATAGAGAGTAACTAATAAAAACAAAATAGAATAAAACGTATTCACCTAGTTTTCTTTGCGGGGTTGAGCTTTGCTCTTTCGGCCCGCCTCTCAACTGTCAAATCAACTGTTTACTAACTACTTTTTTTTCCACACCACACACACACATCCTAGGAAGCAGCTCGTGACAGTTGACTCCCAGGTACCTATTTACTGCAAGGTAACAGGGATATCAGGGTGAAAGAAACTTTGCCCATTTGTTTCTGCCTGGTGCGGGAATCGAACCCGCGCAACAGAATTACGAGTCCTGTGCGCTATCCACCAGGCTACAGTCCTTCCTTCCTTGTGTAGAATTTTAAATGAATTAAATTAAGAGTCTGATAAGTTTCTGAAATTTTAATAAGGATTTTCACTTTAATTTCAAGTTTGCTTTTCCTATAGAATTCAATGAAAACAAAATAAAAATAGATAAATAATCACATATACAGAAAATGGCTCAAGATTAATATCTTTAATAAATATATTTCATAGCCAGAAAGCTGTAAAATCAGGTTATTTATTGAGATTTATTGGCAAAGCTCAATTATCTTATATTTTTATAGCAAAAAATTATCTACATTATAGAGAATGTGTTTTCTTTTTCTTTTAAAGGGGGAGATCTTTTACGTTCTTTGGTAAGATCTGACTGCGTTTTGTACGTGGTTTCCGTTTTTATATTTTCATTTTTTCCGTAGCGCAGGAGCTGGAACTTTTCCTCATTAAATACCATATTATTTTCTGTGGCTCGTTGAAAGACCTGATTTACACCAGTTTGGAGGTTTGCTGTGTTGTCTCCTCCCATACAAATCCTAGTGTCATCTGTAAAGGATGATACAGTACTATAGTTTGTGTCCTTGTCTATGTCCGATATGAGGATGAGAAAGACTACTGAAGCATGCACAGTATCATGAGGGACTGAACTCGTCACTACTGATGGTGAAGAGGGGCTAACTTTCACCAAACTTTTTAAGATGACACATGAAGGGCATGTGACAGTCATAGGTTGGTCAGCCTCAGCCACATTGGTCCCCCCTTAAAATATCGATTTTGATTAAGTCTTAGTTCTGGGATTTGTTTTAGCTAGTGTGCTTGAATATGTTTTCATCTTTTTATTGAATTATATTCTTGAGACAGAATAGATAGAGGGAGAAGGTTAGGAGGAGGGGGAAAAGAGAGGGCAGTGAAAGAGAGGGAGGGAGGGGGGGGGGGGAGTGAGACACGCTGAGAATCCTATGATAAGCAGGATTTACGGCAGATGACGTAAGCTGTCGTCTATGGGTTGGCCAACTACTCCTCAATACCATCTCCCTAAATATTGTGCAAGTTAAAATTCAAGCATAAATATGACCTCCAAAACTACTTCTTCAACCTGGATGTGATTCCTCCAACAGATCTTTAACTGGGAATCCTAGTTAGAGACAGGACACCAAGGACATTGATTCAAGAAATCTCCTCATGGTAGTCTCAAAGTAGATTACTTGTGTAGTTAATGATAACCCAACGGACCAACTCACGTGTGATACCAGGTTGACACCGACCTTATCACGTGGATGTGATGCCAACATCAAACTATATATCAGATGTCACCCTATCCCAACAGGATTTTGAACAAGCCATAGACAGTATACCTATGCACTCTGCACCAGGCAGCAGAGATAGCATCACTCCTAAAGAAGGAAATAAGGCAAAGGCAAAAAATTACAGCCCGATAGCACTAACATCGCACATCATAAAAATATTTGACAGAGTGCTAGGAAGCAAGATCACAAAATACATGGAATCACCGCCTCTCCATAACCCCGGACAAATGGCCTTAGATGCTATGGAAGACAAACAAAACGCTGATGTAATTTACAGAGATTTCGCAAAAGCCTTCGACAAATGTGACCATGGAGTTATTGCACACAAAATGAGTGCAAAAGGAATTACCGGCAAAATAAGCAGATGGATCTACAATTTCCTGACTAACAGAACCCAATGTTTAATAGTCAACAAAAAAAATCCGGTCCATCAACCGTGAAGAGCTCAGTCCCCCAGGGTACTGTGCTTGCTCCAGTACTTTTTCTCATCCTCATATCGGACATAGACCAGAACACAATCTATAGCACTGTATCATCTTTTGCAGATGACACTAGGATCTTTATGTGAGTAGAGACAACAAAGAGGACACGGTAAACCTTCAATCAGATGTAAATCAGGTCTTTCAATGGGATACAAAATATAATATGGTATTTAATGAAGATAAGTTCCAGCTCATGCGTTTCGGAAAAAAATATAATATAAAAACGGAAACCACGTACAAAACGCAGTCAAATTATAACATAGAACGAAAAGACAATGTAAAGGATTTGGGTGTACTCATGTCGGAAGACCTTACCTTTAAAGAACACAATAAAGTAGCCGTCACAACTGGAAGAAAAATGACAGGTTGGATAACAAGAACTTTTCACACTAGAGATGCTATACCGATGAGGATACTCTTCAAGACGCTAGGGCTCTCTAGAGTGGCGTACTGCTGCACAATGACAGCCCCTTTCAAAGCTAGAGAAATTGCTGACCTAGAGAGAGTTCAGAGATCCTTTACTGTTGGAATCCACTCAGTAAAACATCTAAACTATTGAGACCGACTTAAGTGCCTAAATCTGTATTCTCTTGAGCGCAGGCGGGAGAGATACATAATAATTTACACATGGAAATGTAGAGGGACTAGTCCCAAACCTGCACACAGAAATAACACCACATGAGACCAGAAGGCATGGCAGGATGTGCAGAATACCCCCGTTGAAGAGCAGAGGTGCAACAGGTACTCTGAGAGAGAACTCTATCAACATCAGAGGCCCGAGACTGTTCAATACGCTTCCACTACACATAAGGGGCATAACTGGCCGACCCCTTAGAGAGAGAACTTGACAAACACCTCCAAAGGATACCTGATCATCCAGGCTGTGACTCATACGTCAGGCTGCGAGCAGCCGCGTCTAACAGCCTGGTTGACCAGTCCAGCAACCAGGAGGCCTGGTCGAAGTCCTCGGGGACGCTAAGCACCGAAATTATTACAAGATAACCTCAAGGTAGGTGAAAAGGGACATCAGATGTAGGGAAACCTACCAAAAACGTACCTCGTCCTGTACGGGAATTGGACCCGGGACCATATACTGTTTATGCTGACAGATCCTACACTCCAGGTAAGTCTGATTTGTTATTCAAAATAAACACATACGAAATTTAATTAACTATGTCACCTTATAAATTAAAATTACAAATACACATTTCATCTTGAATAATGATCAAATACAATGACTTAATTTGGGATAATAAAGAACACTGTTGCCACATTGTCCTTCATTATATTCCGTCCAAGATGTATAATGTGCTTATTATCCCTTGTCTGAAGTCAAATATTTAATTAAATATTCATGTAATATTGTCTTGCTCATTCGCACTAAGATACGTTTATAAAGAGCAACTCTGCAATACGCAACACGGCACAATGGTGCTCTGATGATTGGCAGAACACTTGCAACGAATTTGATCCACGCAATAATACACCAGAGCTCAAGTTAGTTATGGAAAGGCTTCCCAACGTGCTCAGCAACAGCCCCGTTGATCAGGTCAAATAACAGAGGTTCCAGCAACAGTTCCGTTCATCCCCCAAGAACCACAGATATTAACCCTCCGCCAAGAACCACAGGTATTAACACTTCCCAAGAACCACAGATACTAACACTTCCCAAGAACCACAGATACTAACACTTCCCAAGAACCACAGATATTAACACTTCCCAAGAACCACAGATATTAACACTTCCCAAGAACCACAGATATTAACACTTCCCAAGAACCACAGATATTAACACTTCCCCAAGAACCACAGATATTAACACTTCCCAAGAACCACAGATATTAACCCTCCGCCAAGAACCACAGGTATTAACACTTCCCAAGAACCACAGATACTAACACTTCCCAAGAACCACAGATACTAACACTTCCCAAGAACCACAGATACTAACACTTCCCAAGAACCACAGATACTAACACTTCCCAAGAACCACAGATACTAACACTTCCCAAGAACCACAGATATTAACCCTTCCCCAAGAACCACAGATATTAACCCTCCGCCAAGAACCACAGATATTAACACTTCCCCAAGAACCACAGATATTAACACTTCCCAAGAACCACAGATATTAACCCTTCCCAAGAACCAATGATATTAACACTTCCCAAGAACCACAGATATTAACACTTCCCAAGAACCACAGATATTAACACTTCCCAAGAACCACAGATATTAACCCTTCCCCAAGAACCACAGATATTAACACTTCCCAAGAACCACAGATATTAACACTTCCCAAGAACCACAGATATTAACACTTCCCAAGAACCACAGGTAGTAACCCTGCCCCAAGAACCACAGGTAGTAACCCTGCAATTAACATTTCTGGATATTAACACCAAGGGAAAAGTTCAGTATTACAACAAAGACGATATTATACGCAATTACCAACATAGAAGATATAAAAAAAAAACATTCAAAGAAAACAAAGTTAATTTTATAACTGGCCAACAATGAGGCTTGATTTTGATGCTGAAGATTTAGCTACACGGAATAACAGTTCCAAGTAGCACGGGCTATGGTGAGCCCGTAGTGGACTGAGGCAATTACAGTGTTTGCAGCCCTAAGTGAAGCTTACACTAAGGACTACTATAGACACAACTCATCTGTACTGAGCTGCTAAACACCACAAACAATATGGTGGAAGTGCTGATAATCAAAATGCAATTTAAAAATAAATGTAGTTATTGTCCTTGTGTGTATAAGTCACCAGATAGAAGTTATAACTCTCTTCAGCAGTTTAAACACCAATAAAATAAAATAACAATAAAACAGCATAGAACGGCACATCTAAAAGTTATCTTTCATCAATGTATGACACCAAAAGTTATCTTTCATCAATGTATGACACCAAAAGTTATCTTTCATCAATGTATGACACCAAAAGTTATCTTTCATCAATGTATGACACCAAAAGTTATCTTTCATCAATGTATGACACCAAAAGTTATCTTTCATCAATGTATGACACCAAAAGTTATCTTTCATCAATGTATGACACCAAAAGTTATCTTTCATCAATGTATGACACCAAAAGTTATCTTTCATCAATGTATGACACCAAAAGTTATCTTTCATCAATGTATGACACCAAAAGTATTCCAATGTGTTCAATACTGTTATACAAGGATCCCAGAAAGCAGTATAAATGAATATTCAGATATAAATAACCGTTTAAGACTGACAGAATGACCTAAAACCAGCACATACCTTATTCTGCATTAGTCCCGAGGATCAACGTTCTCGCGGCCCAGTCTCTGGCCAGGCCCTCGATTTTATTTTCACAACAATATATCAATTAGTAGGCCTGGTCAGAAATCGGGCCGCGGGAACACTGATCCCTGGAACCACCTCAAGGTATCCTCTTAGGTACACCAGGTAGGGCTTGCACCTGACGCGGTATACTCCAGCTGGTTGGACAAGGAAATATACTCAAGAAGTGTTTGAATTATGAGGGTGGACTGACAGCTGAGTGGACGGCGCTCGGGATTCGTAGTCCCAATGTTCCGGGTTCGATCCCCGGTGGAGGCGGAAACAAATGGGCAGAGTTTCTTTCACCCTGATGCTCTTTCACCAAGCAGTAAATATTAACCTGGGAGTTAGACAGATGCTACGGGCTGCTTCCTGGGGGGGTGTAACAAAAAGGAGGCCTGATCGAGGACCGGGCCGCGGGGACGCTAAGATAACATAATATAATCGTATAATAAGATAACCATCTCGAGATAACCTCAAGATAAGGATCCCCATTTATCGGTGCATGTGCACTGAGAATTTAATGACATCCTGGACAACGTGAGATCTGAAGAACACTTGCCGCCTGGTCAGCAAACTACCATCGCGGCATGAACAACCCTCCAGCGATTGATAGGTCTTAAGCCCAACCCCAAACTATGAGGGATATACTTCAGGCAGTGTGTGTATATACGCCAGGTGGAGTTACGGGCTCACCATAGCCCGTGCTACTTAAACTTTTTGTTCCGAGTAGCTGAATCTAGAACAACAACACCCAGATGAGGTATATTCAAAACGAGGTATATACACTAGGAGAGACATATACACATTAAAAAAATATATATCCTGGTAAATACGCAAGATTTTATATTTTACCGCTGGGCTCAAATGTGCGAGGAGCACTCCACAAGAGCAGCCGAGAGAGGGTAAAGGTGTAGTCGGGAGCAACTGCCTTAAGAGAAAGTTAATATACACCGTACGCCTCTACCACCGGCCTGTCAAGTGATAATACCTCCCACCTTTTTCCCACCAGCATTCAAAGGAGTGAGAGAAAAAAAATTGTGTGGGTGGGATGCATGGAATAGGTGGGAGAGGGAACAGCAGAAGGAAAAAGTTTGGGACAGTAGAAATGTGTTTTCAAGCGTGGACTGTATATGATGCGTATTCCACAGTTAGGGGGAAGGGGGGAAGATAGAAAGACGCAATAAAACAAGTTTAGATATGGGGAAAGATGGAACAGAGAAGGGAAGGCGAAAGGGAAGAAACACACACGAATGAGAAACAGCCTCAGGGCCAGCTGGAAATATAAATGTGAGAGATGGAGCACCGAGAGTGAGGAATGTGGACCCAGCAAAAACTCTGATAAATGAGAGATGGGCGATGGTTCAGAAAGAAAGTGAGCAGAGCACATATGAGGATATTAGTGAGGTACCCGTAGACGGACGGCTCAGTGGACGGGACGTGCGTTGGTGGGGCCGGACGGGACGGGCGTTGGCGGGGGCGGACGGGACGTGCGTTGGTGGGGCCGGACGGGACGTGCGTTGGTGGGGCCGGACGGGACGGGCGTTGGTGGGGCCGGACGGGACGTGCGTTGGTGGGGCCGGACGGGACGTGCGTTGGTGGGGCCGGACGGGACGGGCGTTGGTGGGGTCGGACGGGACGTGCGTTGGTGGGGTCGGACGGGACGTGCGTTGGTGGGGCCGGACGGGACGGGCGTTGGTGGGGTCGGACGGGACGTGCGTTGGTGGGGCCGGACGGGACGTGCGTTGGTGGGGCCTAATGGGACGTGCGTTGGTGGGGCCGGACGGGACGTGTGTTGGTGGGGTCGGATAGAACGCGCGTTAATGGACAGATTGATGTAGTGGTTCTATACTTGAAAATAGAGTTTCTGTTCATGGTCGTAGAGTTTCTGCTGTTAGACGTAGTGTCTCCTGTTGGACGTAGAGTTTCTGCTGCTGGACGTAGTGTCTCCGGTTGGACGTAGAGTTTCTGCTGCTGGACGTAGTGTCTCCTGTTAAACGTAGAGTTTCTGCTGCTGGACGTAGTGTCTCCTGTTGGACGTAGAGTTTCTGCTGTTGGACGTAGAGTTTTTGCTGCTGGACGTAGTGTTTGCTGTTGGACGTAAAGTTTCTGCTGTTGGACGTAGAGTTTCTGCTGTTGGGCGTAGTGTCTGCTGTTGGACGTAAAGTTTCTGCTGTTGGACGTAGAGTTTCTGCTGTTGGACGTGGAGTTTCTGCTGCTGGACGTAGTGTCTTCTGTTGGACGTAGAGTTTCTGCTGTTGGACGTAGAGTTTTTGCTGTTGGACGTAGTGTCTGCTGTTGGACGTAGTGTTTCTGCTGTTGGACGTAGAGTTTCTGCTGTTGGACGTAGAGTTTCTGCTGTTGGGCGTAGTGTCTGCTCTTGGACGTAAAGTTTCTGCTGTTGGACGTAGAGTGTCTGCTGTTGGACGTAGTGTCTGCTGTTGGACGTAGAGTGTCTGCATATTGATGTAGATGTTGCACATTGAAGAGGCTCTGGGGGGGACAGAGTCACAAGACAGTGTCACTCAACACGACGCTGGGGGGGACAGTGTCACTCAACACGACGCTGGGGGGAGACAGTGCCACAAGACAGTGTCACTCAACACGACGCTGGGGGGGACAGTGCCACAAGACAGTGTCACTCAACACGACGCTGGGGGGGACAGTGCCACAAGACAGTGCCACTCAACACGACGCTGGGGGGGGACAGTGCCACAAGACAGTGTCACTCAACACGACGCTGGGGGGACAGTGCCACAAGACAGTGTCACTCAACACGACGCTGGGGGGTGACAGTGCCACAAGACAGTGTCACTCAACACGACGCTGGGGGGGGACAGTGCCACAAGACAGTGTCACTCAACACGACGCTGGGGGGGGGACAGTGCCACAAGACAGTGTCACTCAACACGACGCTGGGGGGGACAGTGCCACAAGAGTGTCACTCAACACGACGCTGGGGGGGACAGTACCACAAGACAGTGTCACTCAACACGACGCTGGGGGGGGGGGGACAGTACCACAAGACTGTGTCACTCAACACGACGCTGGGGGGGACAGTGCCACAAGACAGTGTCACTCAACACGACGCTGGGGGGGGACAGTGCCACTCAACACGACGCTGGGGGGGACAGTGTCACAAGACAGTGCCACTCAACACGACGCTGGGGGGGGGCAGTGCCACAAGACAGTGTCACTCAACACGACGCTGGGGGGACAGTGCCACAAGACAGTGTCACTCAACACGACGCTGGGGGGGGACAGTGCCACTCAACACGACGCTGGGGGGGACAGTGTCACAAGACAGTGCCACTCAACACGACGCTGGGGGGGGGACAGTGCCACAAGACTGTGTCACTCAACACGACGCTGGGGGGGGACAGTGCCACAAGACTGTGTCACTCAACACGACGCTGGGGGGGACAGTGCCACTCAACACGACGCTGGGGGGGGGACAGTGTCACAAGACAGTGCCACTCAACACGACGCTGGGGGGGGACAGTGTCACACGACAGTGCCACTCAACACGACGCTGGGGGGGGGACAGTGCCACAAGACTGTGTCACTCAACACGACGCTGGGGGGGACAGTGCCACAAGACTGTGTCACTCAACACGACGCTGGTGGGGGGGGACAGTGCCACAAGACAGTGTCACTCAACACGACGCTGGGGGGGGGGACAGTGCCACAAGACTGTGTCACTCAACACGACGCTGGGGGGGACAGTGCCACAAGACAGTGCCACTCAACACGACGCTGGGGGGGACAGTGTCACAAGACAGTGCCACTCAACACGACGCTGGGGGGGGACAGTGTCACAAGACAGTGCCACTCAACACGACGCTGGGGGGGGGGACAGTGCCACAAGACTGTGTCACTCAACACGACGCTGGGGGGGGGACAGTGCCACAAGACAGTGCCACTCAACACGACGCTGGGGGGGGACAGTGCCACAAGACAGTGCCACTCAACACGACGCTGGGGGGGGACAGTGCCACAAGACAGTGTCACTCAACACGACGCTGGGGGGGGACAGTGCCACTCAACACGACGCTGGGGGGGACAGTGTCACAAGACAGTGCCACTCAACACGACGCTGGGGGGGACAGTGCCACAAGACAGTGTCACTCAACACGACGCTGGGGGGGGGACAGTGCCACTCAACACGACGCTGGGGGGGGGACAGTGTCACAAGACAGTGCCACTCAACACGACGCTGGGGGGGGGACAGTGCCACAAGACAGTGTCACTCAACACGACGCTGGGGGGACAGTGCCACAAGACAGTGTCACTCAACACGACGCTGGGGGGGGGACAGTGCCACAAGACTGTGTCACTCAACACGACGCTGGGGGGGGACAGTGCCACAAGACTGTGTCACTCAACACGACGCTGGGGGGGACAGTGCCACAAGACTGTGTCACTCAACACGACGCTGGGGGGGACAGTGCCACAAGACAGTGTCACTCAACACGACGCTGGGGGGGGGACAGTGCCACAAGACAGTGTCACTCAACACGACGCTGGGGGGGGGGACAGTGCCACAAGACTGTGTCACTCAACACGACGCTGGGGGGGGGGACAGTGCCACAAGACTGTGTCACTCAACACGACGCTGGGGGGGGGACAGTACCACAAGACAGTGTCACTCAACACGACGCTGGGGGGGGGGACAGTGCCACAAGACAGTGTCACTCAACACGACGCTGGGGGGGACAGTGCCACAAGACTGTGTCACTCAACACGACGCTGGGGGGGACAGTGCCACAAGACTGTGTCACTCAACACGACGCTGGGGGGGGGACAGTGCCACAAGACTGTGTCACTCAACACGACGCTGGGGGGGACAGTGCCACAAGACTGTGTCACTCAACACGACGCTGGGGGGGGACAGTGCCACAAGACTGTGTCACTCAACACGACGCTGGGGGGGGGGACAGTGCCACAAGACAGTGTCACTCAACACGACGCTGGGGGGGACAGTGCCACAAGACTGTGTCACTCAACACGACGCTGGGGGGGACAGTGCCACAAGACTGTGTCACTCAACACGACGCTGGGGGGGGACAGTGCCACAAGACAGTGTCACTCAACACGACGCTGGGGGGGACAGTGCCACAAGACTGTGTCACTCTACACGACGCTGGGGGGGCAGTGCCACAAGACAGTGTCACTCAACACGACGCTGGGGGGGGACAGTGCCACAAGACAGTGTCACTCAACACGACGCTGGGGGGGGACAGTGCCACAAGACTGTGTCACTCAACACGACGCTGGGGGGGGGGACAGTGCCACAAGACAGTGTCACTCAACACGACGCTGGGGGGGACAGTGCCACAACTGTGTCACTCAACACGACGCTGGGGGGGACAGTGCCACAAGACAGTGTCACTCAACACGACGCTGGGGGGGGACAGTGCCACAAGACTGTGTCACTCAACACGACGCTGGGGGGGACAGTGCCACAAGACAGTGTCACTCAACACGACGCTGGGGGGGACAGTGCCACAAGACAGTGTCACTCAACACGACGCTGGGGGGGGACAGTGCCACAAGACAGTGTCACTCAACACGACGCTGGGGGGGGGGACAGTGCCACAAGACTGTGTCACTCAACACGACGCTGGGGGGGACAGTGCCACAAGACTGTGTCACTCAACACGACGCTGGGGGGGACAGTGCCGCAAGACAGTGTCACTCAACACGACGCTGCGGGGGGGACAGTGCCACAAGACTGTGTCACTCAACATGGAGCAAGGAAGCAGTGCCACAAAGCTTTAGGTCGGGATTTGGCACTGGAGATATTGCAACAGAGCTTCATCCCTCCCCCTCGTGATGGCAACAAGTGCCAAGGCCTCATACCTAAACCTGGCTCTAGCAGACAGTGCCAACAAATCATTATCTCGGAGCCTGGAACCGGTGGAAGTGCCACAAGGCCAGACTGGCACTGTATGCTAGTCTGGTGCTGGCATACAGGGCCATACAACATTCCTGAACCTACTGCCACCTGTGGATAAAGTCGAAGGTAGCAATATATAAGAGTTAGTAGATATAACATAAGTTGACTGAACAGTTTTATACACGCCATCTTCCTCACAGAAGACAAATTGTCAACTCCTGTTCAATTTGTTGCAATTGCAAGCGCTCAAAAATGTTCTTGATGTGACCATTCACATGTAAATTGCCGCATTTTAAGACGGCCATGGTTATTTTTCCCCTCTACACTGCAGAATATCAGATTTTATTGTGTGAGAATTGTCGGGGATTTTGCGGGGATGGGGGGGGGGTGTCTCTCTCTGCTTCACTGAGAAGTAGGTGGAGTTGCTTGATTTTCCTCGCAAAACACTTGCAAATATACATAAAACATTGATCAATATTGCACTGTCTCTCCATTATTAGTAGCAGGAAAAACTGTTTTTCACAGATTAAGACTCGAGATTACATGTGGAATATTTCGAGTTCTTCGACTCAGTCGTACCTGAAGTTAGATATCCGCCTGCCTGATCAGCATGGCTGTTGCTGGTGGCGGCTCAGACCCAAAGTAGATAAGTCATTAGGTGTAGAAACTTGTCTCGGCCCCGCTAGAACAACACAACCTTTGTTACGAAATATATATATATATATATATATATATATATATATATATATATATATATATATATATATATATATATATATATATATATATTATTAAATATGACCGAAAAAGTAAGATTAATAATTCTAACACGAATTTTCTCAATCTTTCGTACATTACGCTTCACTGTTGGAGGTAAATCAAAAATCACTTCTCCAAAATTCATTTTTATTTCTAGTCTGACGCGACACGGGCGCGTTTCGTAAAACTTATTACATTTTCAAAGACTTCACAAATACACAACTGATTAGAACTTGCGTTTCCCTGATTTTATATCTACATTTGAGTGAGGTGGGAAGGGTGATGTGGCATTAACACAAGACAGAACACTAGGGGATATTAATAGGGTATTAAAAGTATCAACACAAGACAGAACAGAAACAATGGGTATTGAATAGAAGTGTTTGTAGAAAGCCTATTGGTCCATATTTCTTGATGCTTCTATATTGGAGCGGAGTCTTGAGGTGGGTAGAATATAGTTGTGCAATAATTGGCTGTTGATTGCTGGTGTTGACTTCTTGATGTGTAGTGCCTCGCAAACGTCAAGCCGCCTGCTATCGCTGTATCTATCGATGATTTCTGTGTTGTTTACTAGGATTTCTCTGGCGATGGTTTGGTTATGGGAAGAGATTATATGTTCCTTAATGGAGCCCTGTTGTTTATGCATCGTTAAACGCCTAGAAAGAGATGTTGTTGTCTTGCCTATATACTGGGTTTTTTGGAGCTTACAGTCCCCAAGTGGGCATTTGAAGGCATAGACGACGTTAGTCTCTTTTAAAGCGTTCTGTTTTGTGTCTGGAGAGTTTCTCATGAGTAGGCTGGCCGTTTTTCTGGTTTTATAGTAAATCGTCAGTTGTATCCTCTGATTTTTGTCTGTAGGGATAACGTTTCTATTAACAATATCTTTTAGGACCCTTTCCTCTGTTTTATGAGCTGTGGAAAAGAAGTTCCTGTAAAATAGTCTAATAGGGGGTATAGGTGTTGTGTTAGTTGTCTCTTCGGAGGTTGCATGGCTTTTCACTTTCCTTCTTATGATGTCTTCGATGAAACCATTGGAGAAGCCGTTATTGACTAGGACCTGCCTTACCCTACAGAGTTCTTCGTCGACTTGCTTCCATTCTGAGCTGTGGCTGAGAGCACGGTCGACGTATGCGTTAACAACTCTCCTCTTGTACCTGTCAGGGCAGTCGCTGTTGGCATTTAGGCACATTCCTATGTTTGTTTCCTTTGTGTAGACTGCAGTGTGGAAACCTCCGCCCTTTTCCATGACTGTTACATCTAGAAAAGGCAGCTTCCCATCCTTTTCCGTCTCGTAAGTGAAACGCAGCACGGAACTCTGCTCAAATGCCTCCTTCAGCTCCTGCAGATGTCTGACATCAGGTACCTGTGTAAAAATGTCGTCAACATACCTGCAGTATATGGCCGGTTTCAAGTTCATGTCGACTAAGACTTTTTGCTCGATGGTACCCATGTAGAAGTTTGCAAACAGGACACCTAGGGGAGAACCCATGGCGACCCCATCTACTTGCTTATACATGTGCCCATCCGGGCTCAAGAAGGGTGCCTCTTTAGTACAAGCTTGGAGTAGTTTCCTCAGAATACTTTCTGGCATGTCAAGAGGAGTACAGGCTGGATCACGATACACTCTGTCTGCTATCATTCCGATTGTCTCGTCCACAGGTACGTTATATATATATATATATATAAATATATATATATATATAATATAAATATATATATATATATATAAATATATATATATATATATATATATATATATATATATATATATATATATATATATATATATACAATACAATTATATTTAGGTAAGGTACATACATACAATAAATATTTACAAGGATTGTTTAACTTATAGGTATAGCTAGTACATACAATGCCTAAAGCCACTATTACGCAAAGCGTTTCGCGCATAAAAATATATATATATATATATATATATATATATATATATATATATATATATATATATATATATATATATATATATCATGGTGGTACTCTGATGGTCGAGTGGATTAAGGCACCGTGACACCAGTTGCAATGTGCTCCTGAAGGTTCGGGTTCGAGTCACTTCTGGGGTGTGGAGTTTGTATATATATATATATATATATATATATATATATATATATATATATATATATATATATATATATATATATATATAATTACCGGACAAAAGAGGATTGTAGCTGAGGCTAATTCCCTATCCCCCCGCCGGCACTCTGATGGTAATCTTGGGCATGGTATTTTATCAAATCACCTCATTCTTTGGGGCACACGTGAGGAACACAAATGTGAACAAGCCTGAACGGTCTCCAGGCATATATGCAACTGAAAACTCACTCTCTTTTGTCCGGTCATGTTGGTCGAGAGGTTAAGGTGTCCTGTACGCCAGATGCAGAGTGCTCCTGGCAGTATGGGTTCGAGTCACTTCTTGGGTGTGAGTTTTCAGTTGCATATATGCCTGGAGACCGTTCAGGCTTGTTCACATTTGTGTTCCTCACGTGTGCCCCAAAGAATGAGGTGATTTGATAAAATACCATGCCCAAGATTACCATCAGAGTGCTGGCGGGGGGATGGGGAATTAGCCTCAGCTACCATCCTCTTTTCTCCGGTAGTGTTGATACCTGGTTGAAGGGGTTCTGGGAGTTCTTCTACTCCACAAGCCCGGCCCGAGGCCAGGCTTGACTTGTGAGAGTTTGGTCCACCAGGCTGTTGCTTGGAGCGGCCCGCAGGCCCACATTCCCACCACAGCCCGGTTGGTCCGGCACTCCTTGAAGAAAACAATCTAGTTTCCTCTTCAAGATGTCCAAGGTTCCGGCAACAGCACATCAAACAAACGCTGAACCCCGTGCTAGGAGATGCCGCAAAGGACCTTTTAGTGGAACTTACCAGATTCTCCAACATGTGTTTGACTGGCGGCATTCCTGAGGACATTAGCCCTCTCTTTTATGGAGCAGCACTCTGTGCTCTAAAGAAGGATAGGGGAATCAGGCCCATTGCTGTTGGCAACACCCTCCGACGCCTCGTAGCTAAGGCTGCAGTGAGATCTATCAGCCAGGAAGCAGCCACCTTGCTGAAACCTAATCAGCTCGGGTTTGGGATCCCCCCTAGGCTGTAAAGCTGCAGCACATGCAGCACGTGCTTACACCGCTGATCTCCCAGCCCAGAAGGCACTAGTAAAGTTTGACTTTAAAAATGCCTTCAATCAAGTCACGAGAGACGCTGTCCTCAGGGCTTTACACAACCATTTCCTTCCCCTTTACCCATTCATCCGATCGTGCTACAGTGGGGGCTCTAAGCTTCTTTTTGGGGAGCATGAAATAGACTCCTGTGAAGGTGTCCAACAAGGTGACCCCTTAGCCCCCCTCCTTTTCTGCTTAGCTATCAAAGAGGTCACTGACAGCCTGACAAGCGAGCTAAACATCTGGTACCTGGATGATGGCATTCTCGCCGGAACCCCGGATACCATTTTGGAGGATATAAGGAAAATCCAGGAGCAAGGAGCAGCTTTGGGCCTCATTCTCAATACATCCAAATGCGAAATAGTCTCCCGCAACCCAGACATCACTGGCCAAATAAAAATGTTCTTCCATTCTCGTTGTCGAGCCACGTGACTGCACCCTCCTGGGTGCCCCCATTGGCCCGCAAGCAATCAAGGAGGTCCTGGATGCAAAAATCACTGATCTAAGGAGAATGCTGGACAGGATTGACAAGATCGATGCCTATGATGCTCTCTTCCTCCTCACAAGATGCCTATCTCTCCCTAAGTTGACCTACTTTCTGAGATGTTCTCCATCCTACAACAGCCCTAAATTAAATGTGTATGACACCCTTCTGAGGTCCATGCTGGTGAAAGTCCTGAACCTGCCTTTGGACCACTTTCAGTGGGAGCAAGCAATCCTCCCTGTAAGACTCGGCGGCCTTGGTGTCCACACAGCCTCCCAGATTGCTCAACCAGCCTTCATTTCTTCCCATGCATCGCACGACCTCGTAAGAGATATCCTACCTGAACCCTTGAGTGATTCAGCAGGAATACACATCCTGCTTTCACTGAATGTTAAAATCAGTGGGAAGCTCTTGCAGCCCCAGCACCCATCACAGAACCAACAAAAAAACATAAACAGTCCAGCTGGGACCACCCACTAATAGAAAAAAATAGCTGATGCCATGCTCAACGCCGCAACATCAGACAAAGTGAAAGCCCGCCTCAGAGTAATGAAGCCCCCCATGCAGGAGACTTCCTCCTGGCAGTACCCATGTCAGCAATGGGCACGCGCCTAGATCCAGAATCCCTTCGTGCAGCAGTGGCCCTCCGCCTTGGTGCCCCAGTTCACACTGAATACAAGTGTATTTGCAACAGGGTGGAAGCAGACCAATACGGACTGCATGGGTTGCATTGCGGAAGCACAAAGGGCTGGCATGCAAGACACAACGAGGTCAATGACATCATCAAGAGGAGCCTCGTCTCAGCTCAGTGCCCAGCGGAGAGAGACCCTTGCATCCTAGGGGTCCAAAACCCGGATTACTGCGCTTCACCCTGATGGCATCACCATATACTCCTGGAAAAGGGGCAAACAGTTAGTTTGGGACTACACATGTGTATCCACTTTGGCTGACACCTGTGTACACTTCGGTACTGATCAAGCAGGTTGATACCTGGTTGATACCTGGTTGATACCTGGTTGATGGGGTTCTGGGAGTTCCTCTACTCCCCAAGCCCGGCCCCAGGCCAGGCTTGACTTGTGAGAGTTTGGTCCACCAGGCTGTTGCTTGGAGCGGCCCGCAGGCCCACATACCCACCACAGCCCGGTTGGTCCGGCACTCCTTGGAGTAATAAATCTAGTTACCTCTTGAAGATGTCCACGGTTGTTCCGACAATATTTCTTATGCTTGCTGGGAGGACGTTGAACAACCGCTGACCTCTGATGTTTATACAGTGTTCTCTGATTGTGCCTATGGCACCTCTGCTCTTCACTGGTGGGGCGGCCAACCACAGAGAAACAGCAAATTCAGTCAAATACAGGCAATTGGAAGGTCAATACATTTTTGTTCCCATAGTGTCTGAGACACATGGCCCCTGGAGTAAGAATACCTTGGGATTTCTCAAGGAATTGGGCTCCAAGCTCATTGACGTCACCAGAGACCCAAGAGCTGCCAGTTTTTTGTTTCAGCGCCTCAGTGTGGCGGTCCAGAGGGGAAACGCCTGTTGCATCCTCGGTTCCTGTCAGGAAGCGGAGGAGCTTCAAGATATCCATAACCTTTAAGCACTCTTTGTAACAACAAATGTACATCTTGTAACCTTCAAATATATAATAAAGCAAAAAAAATACAAAAGGAAGAGGGGTGGTAGGAGAAAAGCACACAGAAACTGTATTGGAGGGGACCTAAACATTCCCTGTAATGCGTCATGTGTGGTTTCCTCCGAGGCTGTCTATAATCTAAGAGTAGTATATATAATCTAAGGGTAGTATATATTCATTTGTTAAAGAAATGTCAATCAACGATCATCAGGAAGACATGTCATAACGTTGATGCTGCATCTCAACAAGAGAAGTGATGCTGCATCTCAACAAGAGAAGTGATGCTGCATCTCAACAAGAGAAGTGATGCTGCGTCTGAACAAGAGAAGTGATGCTGCATCTCAACACAAGTGATGCTGCATCTCAAAAAGAGAAGTGATGCTGCGTCTGAACAAGAGAAGTGATGCTGCGTCTGAACAAGAGAAGTGATGCTGCATCTCAACAAGAGAAGTGATGCTGCATCTCAACAAGAGAAGTGATGCTGCATCTCAACAAGAGAAGTGATGCTGCGTCTGAACAAGAGAAGTGATGCTGCATCTCAACAAGAGAAGTAATGCTGCATCTCAACAAGAGAAGTGATGCTGCATCTCAACAAGAGAAGTGATGCTGCATCTCAACAAGAGAAGTGATGCTGCATCTCAACAAGAGAAGTGATGCTGCATCTCAACAAGAGAAGTGATGCTGCATCTCAACAAGAGAAGTGATGCTGCATCTCAACAAGAGAAGTGATGCTGCATCTCAACAAGAGAAGTGATGCTGCATCTCAACAAGAGAAGTGATGCTGCATCTCAACAAGAGAAGTGATGCTGCATCTCAACAAGAGAAGTGATGCTGCATCTCAACAAGAGAAGTGATGCTGCATCTCAACAAGAGAAGTGATGCTGCATCTCAACAAGAGAAGTGATGCTGCATCTCAACAAGAGAAGTGATGCTGCGTCTGAACAAGAGAAGTGATGCTGCATCTCAACAAGAGAAGTGATGCTGCATCTCAACAAGAGAAGTGATGCTGCATCTCAACAAGAGAAGTGATGCTGCATCTCAACAAGAGAAGTGATGCTGCATCTCAACAAGAGAAGTGATGCTGCGTCTGAACAAGAGAAGGTAGACACAGCTCAACTGGACGTTCCCTGTGTTAGAAATGGCCCAAGATTCTGCAGGTTAGTTTGTTAACAGCTGAGGCAGCTGACTGTTGCTGCTCGCAAATGATTGTCATTTTGTTCTTAAGTGCTATAAAATAGTGATGAATACTCAGGTATCGGGTGTATTAAAATAGGGGGCCTGACGGCTAGGTGGAAAGCGCTCGGGTTTCGTAGTTCCGGGTTCGATCCCTGTTGGAGACGGAAACAAATTGGGCAGTTTTATTCACCGTGATGCGCCTGTTCACCTAGCAGTAAATAGGTACCTGGGAGTTAGACAGCTACTACAGGCTGCTTCCTGTAGGTAAGAAAAAGGAGGCCTGGTCGAGGACCGGGCCGCGGGGACGCTAAGCCCCGAAATCATCTCAAGATAACCTGGGAGGCGAGAGTTTACGTGTACCATCACGGCTGCCACCTCCACACTGCTGACATCAGAAGTGACATATATAAATATATACATTTGAAGTAGGCTGCATATCTTTGTTATGAGACCAAGACGGCATCATTAATGTAATGTCTGGAGGTAACTAATGCAAAGTTTTCTTGCAAAATTCTGACTCAGATTCTGACCATTAATGACTTGGAGGGTGATTAAGCGAGCTTAGTGTGTTTAATCTTGCGTAAATGTTAATGTGTATCACCGGTTTGTTGCAAGTCTGGGTTTATTCAATAATGCATCATTGATTAGGTGAATAGCGAGGTTTGTGTTATTAACAGTCACTATATTGTGTATCTTACTTATGTTAATACCAGATGGGACCTCGGTGATGCCCAGGTCTCGCCTCTCTCTCTCTCTCTCTCTCTCTCTCTCTCTCTCTCTCTCTCTCTCTCTCTCTCTCTCTCTCTCTCTCTCTCTCTATCTCTCTCTCTCTCTCTCTCTCTCTCTCTCTCTCTCGCACACACACACACACACACACAATTTTCCCCTCTTCGCCACACTTACCCCACTCCCGTGTCTTCCACTATCTGTCCCTCTTCCCTCCTCTCCTCATGCCCTGCCTCTCACTCTCCCCCTCCCTCTCTGTCTCTTTTGCAGAAAATGTAATACTGTAACCCATGTAAATTATTTTTTTTATTAATACATGAGGTACATCTGCATTAGTGCAGCTACCCTAGACTATATGAAGTGGAGTACAGTGTGTCAAAAAAGCTAATTAGGTGATGCTAAAAAATTCCTATCACACAGGATGGTTAGTCATACAGAGGCATGTGATAGGCAGTCTACACTGGCAGACTCCGGATGCATTTTGAGGATATCAACAACACAAGATTGAATAAGGTAGCAGTGGTAATACAAGTCCCCATCTCGCAGGATGGTTAGTCATCTAAATTAAATTTTTTTTTATTAACATATTAGGTACATCTGCATTAGTGCAGCTACCCTAGATTATATGAAGTGGAGTACAGTGTGTCAAAAAAGCTAACTAGGTGATGCTAAAAAATCCCCATCACACAGGATGGTTAGTCATACAGAGGCATGTGATAAGCGGTCTGCACTGGCAGACTCCGGATGCATTTTGAGGATATCAACAACACAAGATTGAATAAGGTAGCAGTGGTAATACAAGTCCCCATCTCGCAGGATGGTTAGTCATACAGAGCCATGTGTTTAATAGCCTGCACTGGCAAATTTTGGGTATACTGTGAGGATATCTTCAAGAATACGAGAGTGAATAAAGTAATTGCAAAGCTCCAGGTACCTCATGCCAACTGGTCTGAAAGGTCTAATAACTGGGCATTCAGTGATGTAGTGCGGGAAATCATGCCGTAGTTCCTGCTCACAGAGTTTGCAACTGGAGTGCTCAGGATTGGGAGACCCGTCACCTGCAGCCACCTGCCACAGGTAACGGTAACCCAACCTGATCCTTGCAACCACTGTGTCGAACAGTCTAGTGGACGTTTTGTGCTGTCCATAGATGTAGGTTTCAGATCTGAACAAATCATAGCTTTTTATACTAGTACTTTCAGGTCGTTGGGAGTCAGTAAGTTCTTTCCTATCAGATCTGAATGTTTGGACCAATACAGTTTTGACAGCAGAGATGGGGATACCTAGATCTAATTCAACTTCAAACTTGTTACACGCTAATTTGGCTGCAATGTCTGTCTCATTATGATGGGTTATATTTATGTGTGAAGGTATCCATACAAAGGAGATTCGAGACCCTTTACTCTGTGCATCAATTAGGTCATTTATAATTGGGAGTATGAGGTTCTTGCTGTCGATCTTCCAAGAGAAGTTTTCGATTGCTTGAAGAGCAGACTTTGAATCGCAGAATATTATTCCTCCTCCAATATTTTTTAATGTGCTGGTTGCTAAATGTAATGCTGCTAGTTCTGCTTGTGTGGAGGTCAGCCAGTTGTTTAACCTGACACTGACAGTCTTTGTGCAAATATTATTTCTATAAAACCTACATGCCGCTGCAGCCCGTCCAGTAGAAGACTGGACTGAGCCGTCGGTGTAGACACAGTGCTCGTGAGATCTTAGACTCTCGATGGAGGAGGCAATTGTTTCAAGAGTGACAGCTTTGAGTAGAGCAAGATTCTCATTATAATTCTTGGTGACAGGTGTGTATGATACTTGTATGGTGGGGTACAGATAAAGAGGAATATCAGAGACAGGTAGATTGCACTTAAAAGGAATGTTAAGTTTAATGAGATTGTAAGCATTGTTTCTCAGCCAATTATCATAAAAAGAGTGAGTTGGTATGTCGGCACCAGTCAAAAGGGTGTTAACAGCACTAAATAATTTGTCTCTGAGCAATGCAGGAGATGTAGGATCTCTCATGACTTTAAGGCAAAAGGTAGTGTTAACTAGCATTATTCTCTCTAGTATAGATGGAAGCTTCAGTTCTTCCCTCATGTTGATGATTCTTGTGCATCTTGGGGCACCAAGAATTATCCTCATGGCCTCATTCTGTACTACTTCAAGTTTGTCCAACACAGAGGAGGGGAAATTAATTAAGTGCAGAGCATTATAATCAACGAGAGATCTAACAAACATCATATAGAATAGTCTAGCATATTTAATATTGATACCAATATTCTTACCAGTAAGTGTTCTCAATGGTTTTAGTCTTTCTTTTAACCTACGGTGTAGATCATTTACAATGTCACTGTTAATACCAACTCCAAGGTATTTGTGCTGCCCACACGTTTCAATGTTCTGGCTGTTGACCTTGAAAGCTATAGGGACATATAGGGAGTTTTCTCTTGGGGATGGAGAACTCTGGAGTTAGTTATAGAGATAACAAGACCACATTCAATGGTTTTAGCAGCGAATGAATCAAGTAGAGCTTGCAGTCTAGTTTGGGAATTTGCAACAATGCATATATCATCGGCATAACAAATGACGGCTTCGTCAGGTAGTGTAGGAATATCAATTGTTAATTTGTGCATCAGAACATTGAACAGTGTGGGACTTAGCACTCCACCCTGGGGTGTACCCAACTCAAAGGGTGCACAGAGTTTACTTTTGACCCCCTTGAAAAGGACTGAGGCGGTTCTGTTACTCAGGTACCCCCTGAGCCATGTCAACGGTCTTCCCTTAACTCCAAAAAGAGGCTAGCTGTTCTAGGATTATTTCTTTGTTTGCTGTATCAAAAGCAGTTTGGAGATCAATAAATGCCGCCTGAGAGTTTGGTCCCCCTCTGATAAAATACTCAGCAAAGCAAGTTTGTGTGCTTCTTCCAGGAAGGAAGCCATACAGGTTAGGGGCAAGGTGGGGCTTGATTTGAAACATTAGTCTGTCGAGAATAATTCTCTCAAGAACTTTGCACATGCACGACGTCAGAGAAATGGGTCTAAATTTTTGTGAATTAGGCTTGGGTATGGGTATTATGAGTCCCTGTGTCCAGCGGTCAGGTAAAACACCCTGCCTTAGACTTTGATTAAACAATTCTAGCAAAGGGCTATTTGGCAGCTCAGCAAGTACTCTCATGGTGTTGTATGTGATGCCATCCTCTCCAGGAGAGGTAGCCTTACCTTTCTTAAGTGCATTTTTAATTTCAAAGGGGGTTATGCCATAGTTATCATCAGGCCCTATTTCACTACAGACAATTTCAATATTGAAGTTACAATTTATTTTAGTACTAGCCAGATAGTTTTGCACATCTAGGGGCAGGCTGCTTATACTGGCAGTGCTTGCATATTGCTGAAGCAGCATGTCGGCATAGTCTACAGGTGAATGGTGATCAAGTTGACGACTGCTAGGACGAGAAATCTTTTTAATTTTATTCCACATTTGGGATGAGGATGTTGCATGATCGGTGGTAATTAGCATCAAAACTCTACGGAAGCTAAACTCCACGATTTTATTTCAGACTGAAAATCGCATGGAAAAGATGACAGTAATTCCTATATTTATTAAACGGTAGCACTTAAGCCGACCCCGGCTGGGCTACACACTCACACACCTCCGTATCTCATGTAGACAAGTTGAGTGAGGCTGCATGAGGGCCCAAGTGAGTGAGCAAGTGAATGAGAAGGTACAAGAACTTCCTTCCTTGAACAGACAGACGTTCATGTCTATTGCTGTACTCCAACACGATTCAACAGTGGAGATCCTTAAGAAGGACCTTTATGGTTATAGTCAAATGAATAAAACACCTCCAAAGGATATCTGAAGGTCAAGAAGCGAACAGCAGCGCCGTCTAACAGCCTGGTTGATCAGACCCAACACAAGGGGACAGGTGACACAGGGCCACGGGAAGAGAGAGAGAGAGAGAGAGAGAGAGAGAGAGAGAGAGAGAGAGAGAGAGAGAGAGAGAGAGAGAGAGAGAGAGAGAGAGAGAGAGAGAGAGAGAGAGAGAGACATTCCCGGAATCACCTCAGTGTAAAGTTGTGGTGACCACTATATATATATGAAGCGGCCAAACTATATATATATATATATATATATATATATATATATATATATATATATATATATATATATATATATATATATATATATATATATATATATAAAATATTTATGATCGATGTTCCCTTCGGGAATCTTAATTTTAAGATGAATAGGAAAACCAGGGATATACTGAACATCTTGTATCAGAATCTTTACTTTAAAAAACATAACGTTTCGAATACTTCTCGTATTCATCATCAGATCTAAAAGAAAAAACAGAAATCACAGTCAAATAGCTGGTAAACAAAGAACTCATACTGAATATAATTGCCTATCAAAGAAAGGAAAAAGCTTAAAAAACAAAACACTTAAGCGCACTTAAAGTGATCAATACAAATAAAACTTATTAACTGTCACATATATTAAAACTAATTTAAAATCCATTAAACTACAAGATGAAATTTATAACTACTAAAACAAACCATTCTATTAAACCTACGTGAAGCGATCAGAAGTGAAACTTGATACCTAGCACATAGATACTAAACACTATAACAAATATTTATATAATAACTACAAATCTACAAAAAATGTATATAAAATACAAACAGAATAAACGACAATTATATAGTACTAACCAAAATCTTATAAAAAGCTCAAATATTAAATTTGATGTTTTTTTTTTAGGTATGTTTTTTAAAGTAAAGATTCTGATACAAGATGTTCAGTATATCCCTGGTTTTCCTATTCATCTTAAATATATATATATATATATATATATATATATATATATATATATATATATATATATATTTATATATATATATATATATATATATATATATATATATATATATATATATATATATATATATATTCTGTCAGTTGAAATGTAACCAATCACAGGCAAGTAGGCCTCTGACGTCATGCCAGACAGAGGAGCATCAGCCATGCTCCCAGCAGCCGCAGTTATCCTCACAGACTCAGAGTAGAAGGACCTCGGCTAGGCAGATATATACCTTGCTATCTCAGTCAATAAATATATACAGAAGCGACTACTGTGTCTACCTTCTACCCGAACAAGGCAAACGAATATATATATATATATATATATATATATATATATATATATATATATATATATATATATATATATATATATATATATATATATATATATATACACACACACCAGCCGCTAAAGATGACCACAAATCACCTGTTTCAATTAGAATGTTTTATCCCCAGAATCCGGATTTAGAACCTGATCCAAATTGAGTGCTATTCTGAGAGCCTGGAACCCTATCTAAGACCAAACACACTGCAACATTCCTAAATGGGCTACCCGGTGGTGCCCAGGTCTCTCTCTCTCTCTCTCTCTCTCTCTCTCTCTCTCTCTCTCTCTCTCTCTCTGTGGGCAAAATATGTTCGAGTAACAGTCAATCAACGTTATTGACTTTGAGTCTAGTAACACAGGTTCGAATCCTGTTCATCACGTACCCAGCTGGGTAATGAGGTTGTAGAATGCAGGTACACACCCGCTGCTCTTACACACCTGCTGAGAAGACAGGTACACACCCGCTGCTCTTACACACCTGCTGAGAAGACAGGTACACACCCGCTGCTCTTACACACCTGCTGAGAAGGCTGGTACACACCCGCTGCTCTTACACACCTGCTGAGAAGGCTGGTACACACCCGCTGCTCTTACACACCTGCTGAGAAGGTAGGTACACACCCGCAGCTCTTACACACCTGCTGAGAAGGCAGGTACACACCCGCTGCTCTTACACACCTGCTGAGAAGGCTGGTACACACCCGCTGCTCTTACACACCTGCTGAGAAGGCAGGTACACACCCGCAGCTCTTACACACCTGCTGAGAAGGCAGGTACACACCCGCAGCTCTTACACACCTGCTGAGAAGGCAGGTACACACCCGCAGCTCTTACACACCTGCTGAGAAGGCAGGTACACACCCGCAGCTCTTACACACCTGCTGAGAAGGCAGGTACACACCCGCTGCTCTTACACACCTGCTGAGAAGCCTCACATTAACATTTATACATTTACATATAGATTATAGGCAGCGAGGCACAGGGGTATTAATTCGTGGCCTTACACGCAATAACACTCACACAGTAATACGAGAAGCCAGTCTTAAAGAAATTGAAATAATTATGTATTAGGTTAATTTGCATTTAATAACCAATAGACAATATGATTTATGTCAGAATATTGTGGCACGTAAATAATGCAATAATTAATTCTCCACTTAGTTTGGGGTCAAGACCCCACTATACAACTGGTGCTCTGGAAGAAACAGTTAGTGACACATAGAATATCATTAATATGGCGTCATATTAATAGCATATGAGTCACAAGTTTCCTTGTTATATAGAGACCGGTTGCTCGAGTCTACCTTCTTGAAGTAGACTCAATCCTTCCTCTGTAGAGCTGAACACAATATTTTATTTCATGAAGCTGAGAACATGTGGGGTCCTGGCCTGGGGGTCAGTGACTTCTGATACCGTGAGTTTATGTCTATATTAATGTTAAGACATCAGAGCTTCTTATGTAGGTTTAAATATTCCGTGAACAACACTTACTGATTGTTTGACCAAAAACATTGTACCTGGTTGATGGGGTTCTGGGAGTTCTTCTACTCCCCAAGCCCGGCCCGAGGACAGGCTTGACTAGTGAGAGCTTGGAGCGGCCCGCAGGCCCACAGTGGAGGTCAAATTACTGATACGAGTTGGCCACTGGCAGGAGCAGGAGTCATCTGTTGGGTCATCTCCCGCCGACACAACACCTGCACTTCCACCTGCACCGTCGAACTGATGCACGGAGTCATGAGTGTACACAATTTGGCAGAGGGATTGTATATTAACTATGAATATATATTTTCTTATAATAAAGTGAGAGAGATGTAACCTTGTGTAAATAAGGAAACTTGTCTTGTGACATTGACATATTGCAGAAAAAAATAACATACATGTTTTAGAGACATGACTTGTTAGTGACCTCCTCTAGTAAATCTTGAGATGATTTCGGGGCTTTGCGTCCCCGCGGCCCGGTCCTCGACCAGGCCTCCTTTTTGTACACATCCCCAAGAAGCAGCCCGTAGCAGCTGTCTAACTCCCAGGTACCTATTTACTGCTAGATGAACAAGGCCATCAGCGTGAAAGAAACTCTGCCCATTTGTTTCCGCCTCCACCAGGGATAGAACCCGGAACCTAAGGACTACGAATCCCGCGCGCTGTCCACTCAGCCGTCAGGCCCCGGGCATAGTAGAGATGTTAAAAAATAGCATTCTCCTAAAGAATTCTGGAATATTGAAGAGCCAATACTAATTGTGTGGTTTTGATTTGGACAGGCAAGCTGTGGGTAGTTAAGTTACACTGAACAAGGTAGTTACGGACGGTAGTTACCACGGAACCATAATAACTGTTGAAAAAGTTAACACTTTTGGTCAGAGTAGAATTATAATATTGGGTTTGGTACTAGTCATTAGCGTGTCAAAGTTGAAGTAGCTTGTTATATAACAGAGCTTTTCCTAGACTTATCTAGTAAATCCTCATGAATGTTATAAAGTATTGATGTCAGTGCTAGATATTCAGTGTAGTATAGTTATAAAGTATTGATGTCAGTGCTAGATATTCAGTGTAGTATAGTTATAAAGAATTGATGTCAGTGCTAGATATTCAGTGTAGTATAGTTATAAAGAATTGATGTCAGTGCTAGATATTCAGTGTAGTATAGTTATAAAGAATTGATGTCAGTGCTAGATATTCAGTGTAGTATTGCTATAAAGTATTGATGTCAGTGCTAGATATTCAGTGTAGTATAGTTATAAAGTATTGATGTCAGTGCTAGATATTCAGTGCAGTATAGTTATAAAGTATTGATGTCAGTGCTAGATATTCAGTGTAGTATTGTTATAAAGTATTGATGTCAGTGCTAGATATTCAGTGTAGTATTGCTATAAAGTATTGATGTCAGTGCTAGATATTCAGTGTAGTATTGCTATAAAGTATTGATGTCAGTGCTAGATATTCAGTGTAGTATTGTTATAAAGTATTGATGTCAGTGCTAGATATTCAGTGTAGTATTGCTATAAAGTATTGATGTCAGTGATGTCATATTCCCTCCGCATTCCAATTAATACTTTTCTCTGCCCAAAAGATAACTGTAAAAATATACATTTGGTATGAACGAACATTTATCATTGACTAAATAATGATCCGTGACGTAAAGTCTGTATACAGTGTACTTGTTTATGTCTAGTGTCACTGTTCTCCTCATCCGGCCACTGTTCTCCTCCTTATCCGGCCACTGTTCTTCTCCGGCCACTGTTCTTCTCATCCGGCCACTGTTCTTCTCCTCCGGCCACTGTTCTTCTCCTCCGGCCACTGTTCTTCTCCTCCGGCCACTGTTCTTCTCCTCCGGCCACTGTTCTTCTCATCCGGCCACTGTTCTTCTCCTCCGGCCACTGTTCTTCTCCTCCGGCCACTGTTCTTCTCATCCGGCCACTGTTCTTCTCCGGCCACTGTTCTTCTCCTCCGGCCACTGTTCTTCTCCTCCGGCCACTGTTCTTCTCCTCCGGCCACTGTTCTTCTCATCCGGCCACTGTTCTTCTCCGGCCACTGTTCTTCTCCTCCAGCCACTGTTCTTCTCCTCCGGCCACTGTTCTTCTCCTCCGGCCACTGTTCTTCTCATCCGGCCACTGTTCTTCTCCGGCCTCTGTTCTTCTCCTCCGGCCACTGTTCTTCTCATCCGGCCACTGTTCTTCTCCGGCCACTGTTCTTCTCCTCCGGCCACTGTTCTTCTCATCCGGCCACTGTTCTTCTCCTCCGGTCACTGTTCTTCTCCTTATCCGGCCACTGTTCTCATCCGGCCACTGTTCTTCTCCGGCCACTGTTCTTCTCCTCCGGCCACTGTTCTTCTCATCCGGCCACTGTTCTTCTCATCCGGCCACTGTTCTTCTCATCCGGCCACTGTTCTTCTCCTCCGGTCACTGTTCTTCTCATCCGGCCACTGTTCTTCTCATCCGGCCACTGTTCTTCTCCTCCGGCCACTGTTCTTCTCATCCGGCCACTGTTCTTCTCCTCCGGCCACTGTTCTTCTCATCCGGCCACTGTTCTTCTCATCCGGCCACTGTTCTTCTCATCCGGCCACTGTTCTACTCATCCGGCCACTGTTCTTCTCCTCCGGCCACTGTTCTTCTCCTCCGGCCACTGTTCTTCTCCTCCGGTCACTGTTCTTCTCCTCCGGCCACTGTTCTTCTCCTCCGGCCACTGTTCTTCTCATCCGGCCACTGTTCTTCTCATCCGGCCACTGTTCTTCTCCTCCGGCCACTGTTCTTCTCATCCGGTCACGGGACTCGCTTTGTGTTACAGCAGGTGTTCTTCCCAGCTCTGTGTTACAACAGGTGTTCTTCCCAGCTCTGTGTTACAGCGGTGTTCTTCCCAGCTCTGTGTTACAGCGGTGTTCTTCCCAGCTCTGTGTTACAGCGGGTGTTCTTCCCAGCTCTGTGTTACAACAGGTGTTCTTCCCAGCTCTGTGTTACAACGGGTGTTCTTCCCAGCTCTGTGTTACAACAGGTGTTCTTCCCAGCTCTGTGTTACAGCGGGTGTTCTTCACAGTTCTATGTTACAACAGGTGTTCTTCCCAGCTCTGTGTTACAGCGGGTGTTCTTCACAGCTCTGTGTTACAACAGCTGTTCTTCCCAGCTCTGTGTTACAGCGGGTGTTCTTCCCAGCTCTGTGTTACAACAGGTGTTCTTCACAGCTCTGTGTTACAACAGGTGTTCTTCCCAGCTCTGTGTTACAACAGGTGTTCTTCCCAGCTCTGTGTTACAGCGGGTGTTCTTCACAGCTCTGTGTTACAACAGGTGTTCTTCACAGCTCTGTGTTACAGCGGGTGTTCTTCACAGCTCTGTGTTACAACAGGTGTTCTTCCCAGCTCTGTGTTACAGCGGGTGTTCTTCCCAGCTCTGTGTTACAACAGGTGTTCTTCCCAGCTCTGTGTTACAGCGGGTGTTCTTCCCAGCTCTGTGTTACAACAGGTGTTCTTCCCAGCTCTGTGTTACAGCGGGTGTTCTTCCCAGCTCTGTGTTACAGCGGGTGTTCTTCCCAGCTCTGTGTTACAGCGGGTGTTCTTCCCAGCTCTGTGTTACAGCGGGTGTTCTTCCCAGCTCTGTGTTACAGCGGGTGTTCTTCCCAGCTCTGTGTTACAGCGGGTGTTCTTCACAGCTCTGTGTTACAACAGGTGTTCTTCCCAGCTCTGTGTTACAACAGGTGTTCTTCCCAGCTCTGTGTTACAGCGGGTGTTCTTCCCAGCTCTGTGTTACAGCGGGTGTTCTTCCCAGCTCTGTGTTACAACAGGTGTTCTTCACAGCTCTGTGTTACAACAGGTGTTCTTCCCAGCTCTGTGTTACAACAGGTGTTCTTCCCAGCTCTGTGTTACAGCGGGTGTTCTTCCCAGCTCTGTGTTACAGCAGGTGTTCTTCCCAGCTCTGTGTTACAACAGGTGTTCTTCCCAGCTCTGTGTTACAGCGGGTGTTCTTCCCAGCTCTGTGTTACAACAGGTGTTCTTCCCAGCTCTGTGTTACAGCGGGTGTTCTTCCCAGCTCTGTGTTACAACAGGTGTTCTTCCCAGCTCTGTGTTACAGCGGGTGTTCTTCCCAGCTCTGTGTTACAGCGGGTGTTCTTCCCAGCTCTGTGTTACAACAGGTGTTCTTCCCAGCTCTGTGTTACAGCGGGTGTTCTTCCCAGCTCTGTGTTACAACAGGTGTTCTTCCCAGCTCTGTGTTACAGCGGGTGTTCTTCCCAGCTCTGTGTTACAGCGGGTGTTCTTCCCAGCTCTGTGTTACAGTGGGTGTTCTTCCCAGCTCTGTGTTACAACAGGTGTTCTTCCCAGCTCTGTGTTACAGCGGGTGTTCTTCCCAGCTCTGTGTTACAGCGGGTGTTCTTCCCAGCTCTGTGTTACATCAGGTGTTCTTCCCAGCTCTGTGTTACAGCAGGTGTTCTTCACAGCTCTGTGTTACAGCAGGTGTTCTTCCCAGCTCTGTGTTACAGCAGGTGTTCTTCCCAGCTCTGTGTTACAGCGGGTGTTCTTCCCAGCTCTGTGTTACAGCGGGTGTTCTTCCCAGCTCTGTGTTACAGCGGGTGTTCTTCCCAGCTCTGTGTTACAGCGGGTGTTCTTCCCAGCTCTGTGTTACAACAGGTGTTCTTCCCAGCTCTGTGTTACAGCAGGTGTTCTTACCAGCTCTGTGTTACAACAGGTGTTCTTCCCAGCTCTGTGTTACAGCGGGTGTTCTTCTCAGCTCTGTGTTACAGCGGTGTTCTTCCCAGCTCTGTGTTACAGCGGTGTTCTTCCCA
Source organism: Procambarus clarkii (assembly GCF_040958095.1). Taxonomy (NCBI): domain Eukaryota; kingdom Metazoa; phylum Arthropoda; class Malacostraca; order Decapoda; family Cambaridae; genus Procambarus; species Procambarus clarkii. The sequence goes on from NC_091175.1 coordinate 26,889,704, forward strand.
GCTCTGTGTTACAGCGGGTGTTCTTCCCAGCTCTGTGTTACAGCGGTGTTCTTCCCAGCTCTGTGTTACAGCGGTGTTCTTCCCAGCTCTGTGTTACAGCGGGTGTTCTTCCCAGCTCTGTGTTACAGCGGGTGTTCTTCCCAGCTCTGTGTTACAGCGGGTGTTCTTCCCAGCTCTGTGTTACAGCGGGTGTTCTTCCCAGCTCTGTGTTACAGCGGGTGTTCTTCCCAGCTCTGTGTTACAGCGGGTGTTCTTCCCAGCTCTGTGTTACAGCGGGTGTTCTTCCCAGCTCTGTGTTACAACAGGTGTTCTTCCCAGCTCTGTGTTACAGCAGGTGTTCTTACCAGCTCTGTGTTACAACAGGTGTTCTTCCCAGCTCTGTGTTACAGCGGGTGTTCTTCCCAGCTCTGTGTTACAGCGGTGTTCTTCCCAGCTCTGTGTTACAGCGGTGTTCTTCCCAGCTCTGTGTTACAGAGGGTGTTCTTCCCAGCTCTGTGTTACAGCGGTGTTCTTCCCAGCTCTGTGTTACAGCGGTGTTCTTCCCAGCTCTGTGTTACAGCGGGTGTTCTTCCCAGCTCTGTGTTACAGCGGGTGTTCTTCCCAGCTCTGTGTTACAGCGGGTGTTCTTCCCAGCTCTGTGTTACAGCGGGTGTTCTTCCCAGCTCTGTGTTACAGCGGGTGTTCTTCCCAGCTCTGTGTTACAGCGGTGTTCTTCCCAGCTCTGTGTTACAGCGGTGTTCTTCCCAGCTCTGTGTTACAGAGGGTGTTCTTCCCAGCTCTGTGTTACAGCGGTGTTCTTCCCAGCTCTGTGTTACAGCGGTGTTCTTCCCAGCTCTGTGTTACAGCGGGTGTTCTTCCCAGCTCTGTGTTACAGCGGGTGTTCTTCCCAGCTCTGTGTTACAGCGGGTGTTCTTCCCAGCTCTGTGTTACAGCGGGTGTTCTTCCCAGCTTATTTGTGATTTTGTTATTTAAGGTTGTGATTTACTGGTTACCTGTTAACTCGGCTTTTATCATTCACTTTACATAATTCTCCCTCATAAAGGAATGAGGCGGACTGTGCATGTTGACTGTGCATGTTGACTGTGCATGTTGACTGTGCATGTTGACTGTACATGTTGACTGTGCATGTTGACTGTGCATGTTGACTGTGCATGTTGACTGTGCATGTTGACTGTGCATGTTGACTGTGCATGTTGACTGTGCATGTTGACTGTACATGTTGACTGTGCATGTTGACTGTGCATGTTGACTGTGCATGTTGACTGTGCATGTTGACTGTGCATGTTGACTGTGCATGTTGACTGTGCATGTTGACTGTGCATGTTGACTGTGCATGTTGACTGTACATGTTGACTGTGCATGTTGACTGTGCATGTTGACTGTGCATGTTGACTGTGCATGTTGACTGTGCATGTTGACTGTGCATGTTGACTGTGCATGTTGACTGTGCATGTTGACTGTGCATGTTGACTGTGCATGTTGACTGTGCATGTTGACTGTGCATGTTGACTGTGCATGTTGACTGTGCATGTTAACTGTGCATGTTGACTGTGCATGTTGACTGTGCATATTGACTGTGCATGTTGACTGTGCATGTTGACTGTGCATGTTGACTGTGCATGTTGACTGTGCATGTTGACTGTGCATGTTGACTGTACATGTTGACTGTGCATGTTGACTGTGCATGTTGACTGTGCATGTTGACTGTACATGTTGACTGTGCATGTTGACTGTGCATGTTGACTGTGCATGTTGACTGTGCATGTTGACTGTGCATGTTAACTGTGCATGTTGACTGTGCATGTTGACTGTGCATGTTGACTGTGCATGTTGACTGTGCATGTTGACTGTGCATGACTGAAGCGTCAATTATCATGTGGTGTAAGTAAGATTAAGATCATTGTTTATTTGCCTCGTGTTTGATCATTGATTGAGAAAATAAGATCCATGTTTTCTAATCTGATTGGCTGTTCTGTTTATAGTGAGATCTGTCAGGGAGTGTTAGGAACTCATTCTAGTGTGATATATGACAAGAACTGCCAGCGTACTCTATCAGTTTTGACATGAGCTGAGCAAAGTATTTTATGACATGAGTTGCTTAATGGAGTCTATGACATGTGCTAGCCCAACCACTTTGCCACATCTTCACACACATATGCACACTAAGCATACACACACACACACACACACACACACACACACACACACACACACACACACACACACACACACACACACATATATATATATATATATATATATATATATATATATATATATATATATATATATATATATATTAGTAAATAAGCGACTGGTAGTCATGCTTCAAACCTCACACTCTAGTATTGGCATGGCTGCAAACTCCGAATGCACACATGATCCATCAGACTGTTGGCGTAAGCTTTTGTTCTGACAATTGTTTACTGCTGGTGGGAAAGATGGCGAGGAGATAGACATCAGCACACAAACTCACACAGGCTGTGTTTGTCAGTTAATTACCAAGCTCCCTGCCGTCTTGACCAGGGTAGGTGAGACTTAGTGTCACTTGTCAAGTCACCTGTCAGTTACCTGTCAGCCACTTGTCAGTCTAGTGTCAGTCGAACAACGGATTAATCTCTGGTGTTTCAGGATGACTTGAAAATTAAGTATCAACAAACGTTATTTACAAAATGCATATATGCTTTCATATATGTATTAGGAACGTTGACGTGTGTCTTCAGAGGAGGTAAATGTGAAGTGGTATCTACAACAGCAATAACAGCGGAAATAGCAGCAGCAGCAGCCACGCTAACAGTCACAGACGCAGCTGCAGCAACAGAAGCGGCAGGAACAATAACATCAACAGGACAAACAGAGGCATCGAGAGCAGCAACAGGAGAAGCAGCAGCAGCAGTGTTCATAACCATTTCTTCAGCAGCAACAGTAAAGTAAGTCAGACGTGTTCATCCTCACCCCAGCAACACCTTCCTTACCCCAGCAACACCTTCCTTACCCCAGCAACACCTTCCTTACCCCAGCAACACCTGCCTCACCCCAGCAACACCTTCCTCACCCCAGCAACACCTGCCTCACCCCAGCAACACCTGCCTCACCCAAGCAACATCTGCCTCACCCCAGCAACACCTGCCTCACCCAAGCAACACCTGCCTCACCCCAGCAACACCTGCCTCACCCCAGCAACACCTGCCTCACCCCAGCAACACCTGCCTCACCCAAGCAACACCTGCCTCACCCCAGCAACACCTGCCTCACCCCAGCAACACCTTCCTCACCCCAACAACACCTTCCTCACCCCAGCAACACCTTCCTCACCCCAGCAACACCTGCCTCACCCCAGCAACACCTTCCTCACCCCAGCAACACCTTCCTCACCCCAGCAACACCTGCCTCACCCCAGCAACACCTGCCTCACCCCAGCAACACCTGCCTCACCCCAGCAACACCTTCCTCACCCCAGCAACACCTGCCTCACCCCAGCAACACCTGCCTCACCCCAGCAACACCTTCCTCACCCCAGCAACACCTTCCTCACCCCAGCAACACCTTCCTCACCCCAGCAACACCTGCCTCACCCCAGCAACACCTGCCTCACCCTAGCAACACCTTCCTCACCCCAGCAACACACCTTCCTCACCCCAGCAACACCTTCCTCACCCCAGCAACACCTTCCTCACCCCAGCAACACCTTCCTCACCCCAGCAACACCTGCCTCACCCCAGCAACACCTTCCTCACCCCAGCAACACCTTCCTCACCCCAGCAACACCTGCCTCACCCCAGCAACACCTGCCTGACCCCAGCAACACCTTCCTCACCCCAGCAACACCTGCCTCACCCTAGCAACACCTTCCTCCCCCCAGCAACACCTTCCTCACCCCAGCAACACCTGCCTCACCCCAGCAACACCTGCCTCACCCCAGCAACACCTGCCTCACCCCCAGCAACACCTGCCTCACCCCAGCAACACCTTCCTCACCCCCAGCAACACCATCACCCCAGCAACACCTTCCTCACCCCAGCAACACTTTCTTTACCCCAGCAACACCTTCCTCACCCCAGCAACACCTGCTTCACCCCAGCAACACTTTCCTCACCCCAGCAACACCTTCCTCACCCCAGCAACACCTGCCTCACCCCAGCAACACCTTCATCACCCCAGCAACACCTGCCTCACCCCAGCAACACCTGCCTCACCCCAGCAACACCTTCCTCACCCCCAGCAACACCTTCATCACCCCAGCAACACCTGCCTCACCCCAGCAACACCTTCATCACCCCAGCAACACCTGCCTCACCCCAGCAACACCTTCAACACCCCAGCAACACCTGCCTCACCCCAGCAACACCTGCCTCACCCCAGCTTGGCTCAGGACCAAGACCTACAGTGATAAGTTCGTCACTCTAATCATAGCGCAAAGTAAGATTAAGCAAGACATGACCGTTCTTGCCAGATACACTCTTGACTCTTGCGTCACTCTGAGTGACTCTTGCGTCACTCTGAGTGACTCTTGCGTCACTGCTGATTCACATCTTTCCATGGCAGGTTTATTACGGAACAAAGTAAACTGGAAATAACAATGAGCCAAGAGAAACAAACGTAAATGAGCAACGCAGTAAAGACAACTAATTATAGACCGATTACATAAACAGACAGAAATAATTAGAAAATATCAACAGAGCTAAACACAGACACGTCCCGACGGGTTCCATACTGACCACGAGGACACCAACTGTAATATATATATATATATATATATATATATATATATATATATATATATATATATATATATATATATATATATATATATATATATATGCGGAAAATCAACAGAGAAATATGAAATGAGGTGAACGTTTCGGCTTGTTAAAGCCTTTGTCAACACCAGACTGACTTGTTCAGTCAGTCTGGTGTTGACATAGGCTTTAACAAGCCGAAACGTTCACCTCATTTCATATTTCTCTGAGGATTTTCCGCATAAAATGATCAGTGTTTTGTGATCGTCACAATTGCATATATATATATATATATATATATATATATATATATATATATATATATATATATATATATGTCGTACCTAATAGCCAGAACGCACTTCTCAGCCTACTATTCAATGCCCGATTTGCCTAATAAGCCAAGTTTTCATGAATTAATGTTTTTTCGTCTACCTAATCTAACCTAACCTAGCTTTTTTTGGCTACCTAACCTAACCTTACCTATAAATATAGGTTAGGTTAGGTTAGGTAGGGTTGGTTAGGTTCGGTCATATATCTACGTTAATTTTAACTCCAATAAAACAAATTGACCTCATACATAGAGAAAAGGGTTGCTTTATCATTTCATAAGAAAAAAATTATAGTAAATATAATAATTCAGGAAAACTTGGCTTATTAGGCAAATCGGGCCTTGAATAGTAGGCTGAGAAGTGAGTTCTGGCTACTAGGTACGACATATATATATATATATATATATATATATATATATATATATATATATATATATATATATATATATATATATATATACATAAAATTCCGACAATAAAACGATACAAAACATTATATGAAAATTTATCATGATGTCATCATAATGTTTTAATAAATTAAAACATTTATCATAAAATTTATTTATACTTTTCCATATAACTGTATGGAAAAATTTATCATGGTGTATTGTAGGGAAGAAAATTTCCCATTACACAACAAGTCAAACAGGAAAATTTAAAAAAACGGGAACGCGAAAAGGTATTAAGTATAAATTATAAATCATGTGTGTGTCATGTCCAGAAAGTGTGCATACCTAGAGCATACCTGAAGAGGGTTTCGCGAGTTGTTCTACTTCCCGAGCTCGGCCCGAGGCCAGGCTCGAATTGTGATAGCTTGGTCCAACAGGCTGTTGCTTGGAGCGGCCCGCAATCCAATACAGCTTGGTTGGTCCGGCACTTCTTGCAAATCTAAACCTTTCCAACTAGATGTGGTTATCTTGAGATGATTTCGGGGCTTAGCGTCCCCGCGGCCCGGTCCATGACCAGGCCTCCTTTTTTTTTCCCATCCCCAGGAAGCAGCCCGTAGCAGCTGTCTAACACCCAGGTACCTATTTACTGCTAGGTGACAGGGGCAGCAGGGCGAAAGAAACATTTTGCCCATTTGTCTCCGCCTCCACCGGGGATCGAACCCGGAACCTCAGGACTACGAATCCGAAACGCTGTCCACTCAGTTATCAGGCACATGCGTGATAGATCACTCGATCAGAAACAAAGTTTCTGATCGAGTGATCTAATATATATATATATATATATATATATATATATATATATATATATATATATATATATATATATATATATATATATATATATGTCGTACCTAGTAGCCAGAACGCACTTCTCAGCCTACTATGCAAGGCCCGATTTGCCTAATAAGCAAAGTTTTCATGAATTAATATATTTTCTCTAATTTTTTTCTTATGAAATGATAACGCTACCCATTTCATTATGTATGATGTCAATTTTTTTTTATTGGAGTTAAAATTAACGTAGATATATGACCGAACCTAACCAACCCTACCTAACCTAACCTAACCTATCTCTATAGGTTAGGTTCGGTTAGGTAGCCGAAAAAGTTAGGTTAGGTTAGGTAGGTTAGGTAGTCGAAAAAACATTAATTCATGAAAACTTTGCTTATTAGGCAAATCGGGCCTTGCATAGTAGGCTGAGAAGTGCGTTCTGGCTACTAGGTACGACATATATATATATATATATATATATATATATATATATATATATATATATATATATATATATATATATATATATATATATATATGCAGAATAACCACATGTGAAAAATAGAGAATGCTTAACGCGTTTTCGGCTAATTCGCCTTCATCAGAGCAAAGTAGAATGAAGATCCATTTGTGGTTATTCTGCACACTTGGATCAGTGTTTTTGTGATCATTACTATTTTGTGATATATATATATGTGTATTTTGTGATATATATATATATATATATATGTATATATATATATATATGTATATATATATATATATATATATATATATATATATATATATATATATATATATATATATATCACAAAATACACATATAAATATATCACAAAATACACATATATATATATCACAAAATACACATATATATATATAACAAAATACACATATATATATATCACAAAATACACATATATATATATCACAAAATACATATATATATATATATATATATATATATATATATATATATATATATATATATATATATATATATATATATATATATATATATATATATATCACAAAATAGTAATGATCACAAAAACACTGATCCAAGTGTGCAGAATAACCACAAATGGATCTTCATTCTACTTTGCTCTGATGAAGGCGAATTAGCCGAAAACGCGTTAAGCATTCTCTATTTTTCACATGTGGTTATTCTGCATGTATATATATATATATATATATATATATATATATATATATATATATATATATATATATATATATATATATATATTGGTGTATACTGGCAGCAGGTTTTCTTTCAAACATGTTTCATTGAATATGACCGCATATTCTGTATTTATTATTTTCTGGTTTAGGGCTTCTATCCCTCTAACTATTTTCTTAGCATCAGGGCTTAATTGGAATAGGAGTTCTCCAAAACTCATTTTCGTACTTTTAAGGTGAAGAAAAGAAGTGATTTACTATAGAGTGTATTACACTTATTTGTATAATTTGCACGACGTTTCGAACCTCCATGGTTCATTCTCAAGTGAACAGATCTTACAATACTAGTTGATTTTATACCCGCATTAGGTCAGGTGATAATACAATGAAGGTGAAAAACATGGGGGGATACATAAGGGATAAACATAGGGGCTGCAGAAGGCTTATTGGCCCATACGAGGCATCTCCTATCTAAACACAAAGATTAATCCAGTGTAATTGGCCTGTTATGTTGGACATTGTCTTCTGTGTTGGCATCGATATGTTCTTGTCTTGTCCTTACTCTCATGGTGGGTAGAGTAAATAGTTCCGTGATTTGGGTGTTCATTTTAGGTCGCTCTATTCTTATGTGAATTGCCTCAAGAATTTGTAATCTTCTTGAATCTTGGGTTTTGTCTATTATGCAAGTATTCTTGTTCAACATTTCTCTTGTTAGAGTAATGTCATGGGCTTGTCTCATGTGATTCCTAGGGGCACCAGATTGAAGATGGCATGTCAAACGCCTCGTCAGCTTGGTCGACGTCATACCTATGTACTTACATTGAAGGTTACATCCTTCGTGGGGGCAAGTGTACATGTATACAACGCTTGACTGCTGTAGAGGGTTCTCCGTCGGCTTCGGGCTGTTTTTGATAAGGAGTTCGGAAGTCTTCTTGGTTTTGTAGAATATTATCAGGTTTATGTTTTGGTTAGGAGTAGTGCTTTTTACTCCTTTACGGATTATTTCTTTCATTATTCTTTCCTCTTTTATATGTTCACTGTGCATGGTTGATTTGTAATATAATTTTATTGGGGGTGTTGTGGTTTCTGTTCTAGGTTCTGAATTATACCAACGGTCCAAGTGTCTTCTTATAGCAGCGTTTATATATATATATATATATATATATATATATATATATATATATATATATATATATATATATATATATATATATATATATAACTGAATAGAACTTACGCATCTCCGTTTTTATATCTTCATTTGAGAGAGGTGGATGGGGTGAGGTGGCATTAATAGGGTATTAATTTCATCAACACAAGACAGAACAAGAGGTGGTATTAATAGGGTATTAATTTCATCAACACAAGACAAAACACGAAACAATGGGTATTGAATAGAAGTGATTGTAGAAAGCCTATTGGTCCATATTTCTTGATGCTTCTATATTGGAGCGGAGTCTTGAGGTGGGTAGAATATAGTTGTGCATTAATTGGCTGTTAATTGCTGGTGTTGACTTCTTGATGTGTAGTGCCTCGCAAACGTCAAGCCGCCTGCTATCGCTGTATCTATCGATGATTTCTGTGTTGTTTACTAGGATTTCTCTGGCGATGGTTTGGTTGTGGGAAGAGATTATATGTTCCTTAATGGAGCCCTGTTGTTGGAGCCCATCGCCAGAGAAATCCTAGTAAACAACACAGAAATCATCGATAGATACAGCGATAGCAGGCGGCTTGACGTTTGCGAGGCACTACACATCAAGAAGTCAACACCAGCAATTAACAGCCAATTAATGCACAACTATATTCTACCCACCTCAAGACTCCACTCCAATATAGAAGCATCAAGAAATATGGACCAATAGGCTTTCTACAATCACTTCTATTCAATACCCATTGTTTCGTGTTCTGTCTTGTGTTGATGAAATTAATACCCTATTAATACCACCTCTTGTTCTGTCTTGTGTTGATGAAATTAATACCCTATTAATGCCACCTCACCCCATCCACCTCTCTCAAATGTAGATATATATATATATATATATATATATATATATATATATATATATATATATATATATATATATATTTATATATATAAAGTATATTTACATGAGGAGTTTGGCATTGGGCTTAATGCCTTGCCTGTCAACCTCTGGAGGGTTATTAAGGAACCACAAATCCTTACCGACCAGCTAACAAGTGTACTTATCCCGGACTATCCTAAACGTAGTCCGGGACCAAAGTAAACTCTCAATACGTATACACCATGGTATACCTCTCTGTGAATATCCTTGTATAGAAGCTGCATCGTATGGGATAAGTAAACATTGAAATTAGATTTTGATATTAGCCAGCTATACATTCTGCCACATCTGATATTATTTCGAGCTCGTGTCCATATTTAACTGTTAAACGAGTCCTTTGTGTGAATTTTAGTGATGGCTTCAGATGCTACACATGTCTCATTGAGGTGACCAATTTAAGAGAGAACGTGGCTTACTCTGCTGGTTTTGAAACCATATATGTTTGAAAATAAAAAGTTACCATATTTGTAATAGTTTCTTTCCCCCTTGGTGTTAATATCTTTGGCACTGGTGGAGTGCCTCTGGTGGAGTGCCTCTGGTGGAGTGCCTCTGGCGGAGGGCCTCTGTGTTGGTGATCTGTCAAGCATTTGACCAAGTTGGGGATAGGACCTTCAAACTCCAATCCACACATTTCTTCCTCTTTCTAAACAAAAAATGGTTTGACAGGATGTTGCTGTTTACATAATGGTTTTGATGGCATTCATTTTGTTCAAATTCGGCTTATTCCTCTGAATTGAAATGCTGTGCAGCTTTCCCATGACCACAGCTTAATGTTTGTTAATCGTTGTTGTTGTTGTTTTAGACTCAGCTACTGGAACAACATTTCCAGGTAGCCCGGGCTATGTTGAGCCCGGGCTATGTTGAGCCCGGGCTATGTTGAGCCCGTAAATATATTTGTTAATCTTTCCCAATAATCAAAATTTACATCCCCTCCCCCTTATATAATCTGGGTAAGTTCTGGATGTGTTGTTTGTTTGTTCTTCTTTCCCATTCTCTGCTGCACTAACCACTTGGGCAGGACGGTAGAGCCACGTCTCGCTTCATGCAGGTCGGCGTTGAATCCTCGACCGTCCAAGTGGTTGGGCACCATTCCCTTCCCCCGTCTCATCACAAATCCTTATCCTGACCCCTTCCAAGTGCTGTATAGTTGTAGTTCCTCTTCACTTTCCTTTGCCATTCTCTGTTTTGGCTCTGCACGGGTAACCTGGCTGGAAGTTTCAAATGATTTCTTTGGCTATTAAGATTTCTTGTTTTTGTTGTAATTGTGTCTGGACTTGTGTTAATACATTGTTCATCTTGACCCACTACTAGTACACGTGTCCTTGACTGTTCACGTGCGTGCTGGAGCATCTAGTGGCCAGTTACGTCTGGTCTGCAGCTGTCTGAAACTTATGAGCCAGCACTACTAGTACACGTGTCCCTGACTGTTCAAGTGCGTGCTGGAGCATCTAGTGGCCAGTTACGTCTGGTCTGCAGCTGTCTGAAACTTATGAGCCAGCAATCACGAGAGCTTTTCCACCATCAGCAAGCAAATATCTTTTACGGAAATTCTATTGTCTTCGGGAAGGTGAATTTGCCTTTGTTGCAAATCCAGTGAAGAAAGTGCTCGAATATTGCATGTTTTACTGCATTATCAAGAACACTGAGACAACGAGGGTGCATTGTTACAGATCATAACTGCAAGTTAGTGATGATCGGGTTTTCAACATTGCAGAATCTTACTACAATACCATAGTGCTTGAATGAAGATAAAGGAACGACCAGGCCATAATGTGTACACAATGGCCTGCCGTATGTGTACACAACGCCCTGCCATATGTGTACACAACGCCCAGCCATATGTGTACACAACGCCCTGCCATATGTGTACACAACGCCCTGCCATATGTGTACACAACGCCCAGCCATATGTGTACACAACGCCCAGCCATATGTGTACACAACGCCCTGGCATATGTGTACACAACGCCCTGCCATATGTGTACACAACGCCCTGCCATATGTGTACACAACGCCCAGCCATATGTGTACACAACGCCCAGCCATATGTGTACACAACGCCCTGGCATATGTGTACACAACGGCCTGGCATATGTGTACACAACGCCCTGCCATATGTGTAAACAACGCCCTGGCATATGTGTACACAACGCCCTGCCATATGTGTACACAACGCCCTACCATATGTGTAATTGTATTAAAAAACAAAATTTTCAGAAGTACATTTTCTTTACCCAGCCTTTCTAAGAGAGCTGAATGCTCTGAACAAGATTCAAGATTTGTGTTTATAAATCTGGCAGAGCGTCTCATTTGGCGTCCATCATCAGATGATGATATTATTATGCTCGTCAGGGACGTTAAAGTTTCAGAAAAATGCTCAATTATCATGATTTCTGGGAACTGTGTGGCAGGGTTCAGTGGAATCATTAACCCTACTCTGGACATTATAAAGGTTGTGCTTTTGTGAACAACTCCAAGAACCCCATTCAGGTACATCCAGGTACAAACATAATGTCCTGCCATAACCACAATGGCCTGCCATAACCATAAGACCTGCCATAACCATAAAGACCTGCCATAACCACAATGGCCTGCCATAACCATAAGACCTGCCATAACCATAAAGAACTGCCATAACCACAATGGCCTGCCATAACCACAATGGCCTGCCATAATCACAAAGGCCTGCCATAACCACAATGGCCTGCCATAATCACAATGGCCTGCCATAATCACAATGGCCTGCCATAATCACAATGGCCTGCCATAACCACAATGGCCTGCCATAACCACAATGGCCTGCCATAACCACAATGGCCTGCCATAACCACAATGGCCTGCCATAACCATAAAGAACTGCCACTACCACAATGGCCTGCCATAACCACAATGGCCTGCCATAACCACAATGGCCTGCCATAATCACAATGGCCTGCCATAATCACAATGGCCTGCCATAACCACAATGGCCTGCCATAACCACAATGGCCTGCCATAACCACAATGGCCTGCCATAACCATAAAGAACTGCCACTACCACAATGGCCTGCCATAACCACAATGGCCTGCCATAACCACAATGGCCTGCCATAATTACAATGGCCTGCCATAACCACAATGGCCTGCCATAATCACAATGGCCTGCCATAACCACAATGGCCTGCCATAACCACAATGGCCTGCCATAACCACAATGACCTGCCATAATCACAATGGCCTGCCATAATCACAATGGCCTGCCATAACCACAATGGCCTGCCATAATCACAATGGCCTGCCATAACCACAATGGCCGCCATAATCACAATGGCCTGCCATAACCACAATGGCCTGCCATAACCACACTGGCCAGCCATAATCACAATGGCCTGCCATAATCACAATGGCCTGCCATAACCACAATGGCCTGCCATAACCACAATGGCCTGCCATAACCATAAAGATCTACCATAATCACAATGGCCTGCCATAACCACAATGGCCTGCCATAATCACAATGGCCTGCCATAACCACAATGGCCTGCCATAACCACAATGACCTACCATAACCACAATGGCCTGCCATAACCACAATGGCCTGCCATAACCACAATGGCCTGCCATAACCATAAAGATCTACCATAATCACAATGGCCTGTCATAACCACAATGGCCAGCCATAATCACAATGGCCTGCCATAATCACAATGGCCTGCCATAATCACAATGGCCTGCCATAAGCACAATGGTTAGCCATAACCATAAAGAACTGCCACAACCACAATGGCCTGCCATAACCATAAAGACCTGCCATAACCACAATGGCCTGCCATAATCACAATGGCCTGCCATAACCACAATGGCCTGCCATAATCACAATGGCCTGCCATAACCACAATGGCCTGCCATAACCATAAAGAACTGCCACAACCACAATGGCCTGCCATAACCATAAAGCCCTGCCATAACCACAATGGCCTGCCATAATCACAATGGCCTGCCATAACCACAATGGCCTGCCCTAATCACAATGGCCTGCCATAACCACAATGGCCTGCCATAACCATAAAGACCTGCCATAACCACAATGGCCTGCCATAATCACAATGGCCAGCCATAACCACAATGGCCTGCCATAACCACAATGGCCTGCCATAACCACAATGGCCTGTCATAACCACACTGGCCTGCCATAATCACAATGGCCTGCCATAACCACAATGGCCTGCCATAACCACACTGGCCTGCCATAACCACAATGGCCTGCCACAAAATCCACTAGGAATCACAATGAAGTTTGCCACACAACAGCGGCTGCCTGTTGCCAAACATCGTCCTCGGGTCCATTGTCCAGCGCGGAAATGAAAGGCTTAACTGATATGTATAGAAATCCAATGACAAAAAAATACCAGTACCTAATTGCTATATATATATATATTAATACTGAAAATAGTTCATAAAATCACAAAATCAATAGTCAATTATCAACGTCAAACTCCCTGCTGGGACATAATAATGCATTCCCTATTTCATATAATGTATTTCAATATCAGGATAACAAAATATTATATATTTGTATTTTTCGAAGCCACAGAGGCAGCATGTTGGAAGGGTATACTCTCTGTTATAAAATACAGGGAGGAGTGTTCCAATATTGTGTGGGGATGTGTTTGTGGCGCGGCTTGTGCATGCTGACTGAGATAGAGGCATCACTAGGTGTGTTGAGGTGCTGTTATTTGTCCTGGGTTTACCTGTTGTGCTCGAGGTACCTGGAGGGGTTGGTGGGTGTTCCACTCCCCAACCCCGGCCCGAGAGCTTGGTCCAACAGACTGTTGCCTGGAGCGCCCGCGATTCGTAGTCCTAAGGTTCAGGGTTCGATCCTCGGTGGAGGGGGAAACAAATAAGCAGTTTCTTTCACCGTGGTGCGCCTGTTTACCTAGCATTAACTACTTACCTGGAAGTTAGACAGCTGCTACGGGCTGCTTCCTGGGGGTATATGCCAGCAGAAGTGCAGGTATATGCCAGCAGAATTGCAGGTGTATGCCAGCAGAAGTGCAGGTATATGACAGCAGAAGTGCAGGTATATGACAGCAGAAGTGCAGGTATATGCCAGCAGAAGTGCTGGTATATGACAGCAGAAGTGCTGGTATATGACAGCAGAAGTGCTGGTATATGACAGCAGAAGTGCTGGTATATACCAGCAGAAGTGCTGGTATATGCCAGCAGAAGTGCTGGTATATGACAGCAGAAGTGCTGGTATATGACAGCAGAGGTGCAGGTATATGCCAGCAGAAGTGCAGGTATGTGACAGCAGAAGTGCTGGTATATGACAGCAGAAGTGCTGGTATATGCCTGCAGAAGTGCAGGTATATGACAGCAGAAGTGCTGGTATATGCCAGCAGAAGTGCTGGTATATGCCAGCAGAAGTGCAGGTATATGACAGCAGAAGTGCAGGTATATGACAGCAGAAGTGCTGGTATATGACAGCAGAAGTGCTGGTATATGACAGCAGAAGTGCAGGTATATGACAGCAGAAGTGCTGGTATATGCCAGCAGAAGTGCAGGTATATGACAGCAGAAGTGCAGGTATATGACAGCAGAAGTGCTGGTATATGACAGCAGAAGTGCAGGTATATGACAGCAGAAGTGCAGGTATATGACAGCAGAAGTGCTGGTATATGACAGCAGAAGTGCTGGTATATGACAGCAGAAGTGCTGGTATATGACAGCAGAAGTGCAGGTATATGACAGCAGAAGTGCTGGTATATGACAGCAGAAGTGCAGGTATATGACAGCAGAATTGCAGGTATATGCCAGCAGAAGTGCAGGTATATGACAGCAGAATTGCTGGTATATGACAGCAGAAGTGCTGGTATATGACAGCAGAAGTGCTGGTATATGCCAGCAGAAGTGCAGGTATATGACAGCAGAAGTGCTGGTATATGACAGCAGAAGTGCTGGTATATGACAGCAGAAGTGCTGGTATATGCCAGCAGAAGTGCAGGTATATGACAGCAGAAGTGCAGGTATATGCCAGCAGAAGTGCAGGTATATGACAGAAGAAGTGCAGGTATATGACAGCAGAAGTGCTGGTATATGCCAGCAGAAGTGCTGGTATATGCCAGCAGAAGTGCAGGTATATGACAGCAGAAGTGCAGGTATATGACAGCAGAAGTGCTGGTATATGCCAGCAGAAGTGCTGGTATATGCCAGCAGAAGTGCAGGTATATGACAGAAGAAGTGCAGGTATATGACAGCAGAAGTGCAGGTATATGCCAGCAGAAGTGCTGGTATATGACAGCAGAAGTGCAGGTATATGCCAGCAGAAGTGCAGGTATATGACAGAAGAAGTGCAGGTATATGACAGCAGAAGTGCTGGTATATGCCAGCAGAAGTGCAGGTATATGACAGCAGAAGTGCAGGTATATGACAGCAGAAGTGCTGGTATATGCCAGCAGAAGTGCAGGTATATGACAGCAGAAGTGCAGGTATATGACAGCAGAAGTGCTGGGATATGACAGCAGAAGTGCTGGTATATGCCAGCAGAAGTGCTGGTATATGACAGGAGAAGTGCTGGTATATGACAGGAGAAGTGCTGGTATATAAATGCAGAAGTGCTGGTATATGACAGGAGAAGTGCAGGTATATGACAGCAGAAGTGCTGGTATATGACAGCAGAAGTGCAGGTATATGACAGCAGAAGTGCAGGTATATGACAGCAGAATTGCAGGTATATGCCAGCAGAAGTGCAGGTATATGACAGCAGAAGTGCAGGTATATGACAGCAGAATTGCTGGTATATGCCAGCAGAAATGCAGGTATATGACAGCAGAAGTGCTGGTATATGACAGCAGAAGTGCTGGTATATGACAGCAGAAGTGCAGGTATATGACAGCAGAAGTGCTCGTATATGCCAGCAGAAGTGCTGGTATATGACAGCAGAAGTGCTGGTATATGACAGCAGAAGTGCTGGTATATGACAGCAGAAGTGCAGGTATATGACAGCAGAAGTGCAGGTATATGACAGCAGAAGTGCTGGTATATGACAGCAGAAGTGCTGGTATATGACAGCAGAATTGCTGGTATATGCCAGCAGAAGTGCAGGTATATGACAGCAGAAGTGCTGGTATATGACAGCAGAAGTGCAGGTATATGACAGCAGAAGTGCTGGCATATGACAGCAGAAGTGCAGGTATATGACAGCAGAAGTGCAGGTATATGACAGCAGAAGTGCAGGTATATGACAGCAGAAGTGCTGGTATATACCAGCAGAAGTGCTGGTATATGACAGGAGAAGTGCTGGTATATGACAGGAGAAGTGCTGGTATATGACAGCAGAAGTGCAGGTATATGACAGCAGAATTGCAGGTATATGCCAGCAGACGTGCAGGTATATGACAGCAGAAGTGCAGGTATATGCCAGCAGAATTGCAGGTATATGCCAGCAGAAGTGCAGGTATATGACAGCAGAAGTGCAGGTATATGACAGCAGAAGTGCTGGTATATGACAGCAGAAGTGCTCGTATATGCCAGCAGAAGTGCAGGTATATGACAGCAGAAGTGCAGGTATATGACAGCAGAAGTGCTGGTATATGACAGCAGAAGTGCAGGTATATGACAGCAGAAGTGCTGGTATATGACAGCAGAAGTGCTGGTATATGACAGCAGAAGTGCTGGTATATGACAGCAGAAGTGCTGGTATATGCCAGCAGAAGTGCAGGTATATGACAGCAGAAGTGCAGGTATATGCCAGCAGAAGTGCTGGTATATGACAGCAGAAGTGCTGGTATATGACAGCAGAAGTGCTGGTATATGACAGCAGAAGTGCAGGTATATGCCAGCAGAAGTGCAGGTATATGACAGCAGAAGTGCAGGTATATGACAGCAGAAGTGCAGGTATATGACAGCAGAAGTGCTGGTATATGACAGCAGAAGTGCTGGTATATGACAGCAGAAGTGCAGGTATATGACAGCAGAAGTGCAGGTATATGACAGCAGAAGTGCTGGTATATGACAGCAGAAGAGCTGGTATATGACAGCAGAAGTGCTGGTATATGCCAGCAGAAGTGCTGGTATATGACAGCAGAAGTGCTGGTATATGACAGCAGAAGTGCTGGTATATGACCTACCTTGAGGTTACCTTGAGGTGCTTTCGGGGCTTAGTGTCCCTGCGGCCCGGTCGTCGACCAGGCCTCCTGGTTGCTGGACTGATCAACCAGGCTGTTAGACGCGGCTGCTCGCAGCCTGACGTATGAGTCACAGCCTGGTTGATCATTTATCCTTTGGAGGTGCTTATCCAGTTCTCTCTTGAACACTGTGAGGGGTCGGCCAGTTATGCCCCTTATGTGTAGCGGAAGCGTGTAGAACAGTCTCGGACCTCTGATGTTGATAGAGTTCTCTCTCAGAGTACCTGTTGCACCTCTGCTTTTCAACGGGGGTATTCTGCACATCCTGCCATGCCTCCTGGTCTCATATGATGTTATTTCTGTGTGCAGGTTTGGGACCAGCCCCTCAATTATTTTCCACGTGTAAATTATTATGTATCTCTCCCGCCTGCGCTCAAGGGAGTACAGGTTTAGGCTCTTTAGTCGGTCCCAGTAATTTAGATGTTTTACTGAGTGGATTCTAGCAGTAAAGGATCTCTGCACGCTCTCCAGGTCAGCAATTTCTCCAGCTTTGAAAGGGGCTGTCATTGTGCAGCAGTACTCCACTCTAGATAGCACAAGCGTTTTGAAAAGTATCATCATCGGTATAGCATTTCTAGTGTGAAAAGTTCTTGTTATCCAACCTGTCATTTTTCTTGCAGTTGTGACGGCTACTTTATTGTGTTCTTTAAAGGTAAGGTCTTCCGACATGAGTACACCCAGATCCTTTACATTGCCTTTTCGTTCTATGTTATGATTTGCCTGAGTTTTGTACGTGGTTTCTGTTTTTATATTTTCAATTTTTCCGTAGCGCATGAGCTGGAACTTATCCTCGTTAAACACCATATTATTTTCTGTAGCCCATAGAAAGGCCTGATCTACATCTGATTGGAGGTTTGCCGTGTCCTCTATGTTGCCAACTCTCATGAAAATCCTAGTGTCATCTGCAAAGGATGATACAGTGCTATAGGTTGTGTTCTGGTCTATGTCCGATATGAGGATGAGAAAAATTACTGGAGTAAGCACAGTGCCCTGGGGGACTGAGCTCATCACGGTTGATGGGCTGGATTTTATTTTGTTGACTATAACACATTGGGTTCTGTTAGTCAGGAAATTGTAGATCCATCTGCCTATTTTCCCGGTAATTCCTTTTGAACGCATTTTATGTGCAATAACACCATGGTCACATTTATCAAAGGCTTTTGCGAAATCTGTGTAAATTACATCAGCATTTTGTTTGTCTTCCATAGCATCTAATGCCATATCATAGTGGTCCAGCAACTGCGACAGGCAAGAGCGCCCTGTTCTGAAACCATGTTGTCCGGGGTTATGGAGATGCTGTGATTCCATGTATTTTGTGATCTTACTTCTTAGCACTCTCTCAAAAAATTTTATGATGTGCGATGTTAGTGCTATCGGTCTGTAATTTTTTGCCTCTGCCTTATTTCCTCCTTTATGGAGTGGTGCTATCTCTGCTGTTTTTAGTATGTCAGGGAGAACGCCAGTATCTAGGCTTTGTCTCCACAGAATGTGCAGAGCCTGCGATAGTGGTTTTTTACAGTTCTTGATGAATATGGAGTTCCAAGAATCCGGGCCTGGTGCAGAGTGCATAGGCATACTGTTTATGGCTTCTTCAAAATCTAGTGGGGATAGGGCGACGTCTGATATATGATTTGATGTTGGTATCATATCCATGAAAAATTCATTTGGGTTATCAATCTTTAGTGCATTTAATGGCTCGCTGAAAACAGAGTCGTACTGCTTCCTCAGTAACTCGCTCATTTCTTTGTTGTCATCGGTGAAAGTTCCATCTCCCTTTCGCAGGGGCTCGATACTAGATGTGGTTTTTGATCTTGATTTTGCATAGGAGAAAAAATATTTCGGATTTCTCTCTATTTCACTGATGGCCTTTTGCTCTCTTTGCCTCTCCTGGGTTTTGTATGATTCTTGTAGCTTGAGTTCAATTGTTTCTATTTCTCTACCTAACCTTCTTCGCCGTTCTTGAGATAGGGTGCGACTCTCAAGTTGTTCCGCGATTCGTTTTCTTCGCAGCAGAAGTGCTGGTATATGACAGCAGAAGTGCTGGTATATGCCAGCAAAAGCTTCCAGACTATTCAAAAGCCAATGGCGAAACTATATTAGCATGGTGTCTGCTAAGTGGTCTGGTTTCTGACAAGATTGCCTTACCAGGTGGGTACTAGCTGCCTCTCCTCTTCCGTTCCAACTCCCTCTTGGAGATCCGGGACTGTTGGTAACTCCGCGAGCAAGTGTAGGTAAGGTGTTGGAACATATGCCAGACACACAGAGATTATCACACGCTTTAGTTATTAGTTTACTGTGAGTGACAGTGGTTGTAAATCTCTTGCTGTGAGTAACAGTGGTTGTATATCTCTTGCTGTGAGTAACAGTGCTTGTAAATCACTTGCAGTGAGTGACAGTGGTTGTAAATCTCTTGCTGTGAGTGACTGTGGTTGTTAGTCTCTTGCTGTGAGTGACAGTGGTTGTAAATCTCTTGCTGTGAGTGACAGTGGTTGTTAGTCTCTTGCTGTGAGTGACAGTGGTTGTATATCTCTTGCTGTGAGTAACAATGCTTGTAAATCACTTGCTGTGAGTGACAGTGGTTGTAAATCTCTTGCTGTGAGTGACTGTGGTTGTTAGTCTCTTGCTGTGAGTGACAGTGGTTGTAAATCTCTTGCTGTGAGTGACAGTGGTTGTTAGTCTCTTGCTGTGAGTGACAGTGGTTGTAAATCTCTTGCTGTGAGTGACAGTGGTTGTAAATCTCTTGCTGTGAGTGACAGTGGTTGTTAGTCTCTTGCTGTGAGTGACAGTGGTTGTATATCTCTTGCTGTGAGTAACAGTGCTTGTAAATCTCTTGCTGTGAGTGACAGTGGTTGTATATCTCTGGCTGTGAGTGACAGTGGTTGTATATCTCTTGCTGTGAGTGACAGTGGTTGTATATCTCTTGCTGTGAGTGACAGTGGTTGTAAGCCTCTTGCTGTGAGTGACAGTGGTTGTATATCTCTTGCTGTGAGTGACAGTGGTTGTAAGCCTCTTGCTGTGAGTGACTGGTTGTATATCTCTTGCTGTGAGTAACAGTGGTTGTATATCTCTTGCTGTGAGTGACAATGGTTGTTAGTCTCTTGCTGTGAGTGACAGTGGTTGTATATCTCTTGCTGTGAGTGACAGTGGTTGTATATCTCTTGCTGTGAGTGACAGTGGTTGTATATCTCTTGCTGTGAGTGACAGTGGTTGTATATCTCTTGCTGTGAGTGACAGTGGTTGTATATCTCTTGCTGTGAGTGACAGTGGTTGTATATCTCTTGCTGTGAGTGACAGTGGTTGTATATCTCTTGCTGTGAGTGACAGTGGTTGTATATCTCTTGCTGTGAGTGACAGTGGTTGTATATCTCTTGCAGTGAGTGACAGTGGTTGTATATCTCTTGCTGTGAGTGACAGTGGTTGTTTGTCTCTTGCTGTGAGTGACAGTGGTTGTAAGCCTCTTGCTGTGAGTGACAGTGGTTGTAAGCCTCTTGCTGTGAGTGACAGTGGTTGTAGGTCTCTTGCTGTGAGTGACAGTGGTTGTATATCTCTTGCTGTGAGTGACTGGTTGTATATCTCTTGCTGTGAGTGACAGTGGTTGTATATCTCTTGCTGTGAGTGACAGTGGTTGTTAGTCTCTTGCTGTGAGTGACAGTGGTTGTAAATCTCTTGCTGTGAGTGACAGTGGTTGTAAATCTCTTGCTGTGAGTGACAGTGGTTGTAAATCTCTTGCTGTGAGTGACAGTGAATGTGAGTGTCGCGGAAGTAGCTAAATCTATATAAGAAATCATTGATATACATAATTTCTAAATTCAGATGTCGAGAATTCTTAATTTTATTGATGTAAATTAGACACATCTCCATTGTCATTGGAAGTGTGAGTCTGCTGTCCTTGTCTCCTACAGCTGCTGAAGCTGGAACACTGCAAGTCTGCTGTCCTTGTCTCCTACAGCTGCTGAAGCTGGAACACTGCAAGTCTGCTGGCCTTGTCTCCTACAGCTGCTGAAGCTGGAACACTGCAAGTCAGCTGTCCTTGTCTCCTACAGCTGCTGAAGCTGGAACACTGCAAGTCTGCTGGCCTTGTCTCCTACAGCTGCTGAAGCTGGAACACTGCAAGTCTGCTGGCCTTGTCTCCTACAGCTGCTGAAGCTGGAACACTGCAAGTCTGCTGTCCTTGACTCCTACAACTGCTGAAGCTGGAACACTGCAAGTCTGCTGTCCTTGTCTCCTACAGCTGCTGAAGCTGGAACACTGCAAGTCTGCTGTCCTTGTCTCCTACAGCTGCTGAAGCTGGAACACTGCAAGTCTGCTGTCCTTGTTTCCTACAGCTGCTGAAGCTGGAACACTGCAAGTCTGCTGTCCTTGTCTCTTACAGCTGCTGAAGCTGGAACACTGCAAGTCTGCTGTCCTTGTTTCCTACAGCTGCTGAAGCTGGAACACTGCAAGTCTGCTGTCCTTGTTTCCTACAGCTGCTGAAGCTGGAACACTGCAAGTCTGCTGTCCTTGTCTCCTACAGCTGCTGAAGCTGGAACACTGCAAGTCTGCTGGCCTTGTCTCCTACAGCTGCTGAAGCTGGAACACTGCAAGTCAGCTGTCCTTGTCTCCTACAGCTGCTGAAGCTGGAACACTGCAAGTCTGCTGTCCTTGTTTCCTACAGCTGCTGAAGCTGGAACACTGCAAGTCTGCTGTCCTTGTCTCCTACAGCTGCTGAAGCTGGAACACTGCAAGTCTGCTGGCCTTGTCTCCTACAGCTGCTGAAGCTGGAACACTGCAAGTCAGCTGTCCTTGTCTCCTACAGCTGCTGAAGCTGGAACACTGCAAGTCTGCTGTCCTTGTTTCCTACAGCTGCTGAAGCTGGAACACTGCAAGTCTGCTGTCCTTGTCTCCTACAGCTGCTGAAGCTGGAACACTGCAAGTCTGCTGGCCTTGTCTCCTACAGCTGCTGAAGCTGGAACACTGCAAGTCTGCTGTCCTTGTTTCCTACAGCTGCTGAAGCTGGAACACTGCAAGTCTGCTGTCCTTGTCTCCTACAGCTGCTGAAGCTGGAACACTGCAAGTCTGCTGGCCTTGTCTCCTACAGCTGCTGAAGCTGGAACACTGCAAGTCAGCTGTCCTTGTCTCCTACAGCTGCTGAAGCTGGAACACTGCAAGTCTGCTGGCCTTGTCTCCTACAGCTGCTGAAGCTGGAACACTGCAAGTCTGCTGGCCTTGTCTCCTACAGCTGCTGAAGCTGGAACACTGCAAGTCTGCTGTCCTTGACTCCTACAACTGCTGAAGCTGGAACACTGCAAGTCTGCTGTCCTTGTCTCCTACAGCTGCTGAAGCTGGAACACTGCAAGTCTGCTGGCCTTGTCTCCTACAGCTGCTGAAGCTGGAACACTGCAAGTCTGCTGTCCTTGTCTCCTACAGCTGCTGAAGCTGGAACACTGCAAGTCTGCTGTCCTTGTCTCCTACAGCTGCTGAAGCTGGAACACTGCAAGTCTGCTGTCCTTGTCTCGTACAGCCGCTGAAGCTGGAACACTGAAAGTCAGCTGTCCTTGTCTCCTACAGCCGCTGAAGCTGGAACACTGCAAGTCTGCTGTCCTTGTCTCCTACAGCTGCTGAAGCTGGAACACTGCAAGTCTGCTGTCCTTGTCTCGTACAGCCGCTGAAGCTGGAACACTGAAAGTCAGCTGTCCTTGTCTCCTACAGCCGCTGAAGCTGGAACACTGCAAGTCTGCTGTACTTGTTTCTTACAGCTGCTGAAGCTGGAACACTGCAAGTCTGCTGGCCTTGTCTCCTACAGCTGCTGAAGCTGGAACACTGCAAGTCTGCTGGCCTTGTCTCCTACAGCTGCTGAAGCTGGAACACTGAAAGTCTGCTGGCCTTGCCTCCTGCAGCTGCTGAAGCTGGAACACTGAAAGTCTGACGTAGAATTCCCCAAGAGATCCCAAGCTGCCAGCCGTCAGTAATGTGAAAGTATTGAGTGTACCGATTCCCTGCTGAGAGCGACGCGGTTCAATATATGAATGGAAGCTCAAACTGATCGCTGATAACTCTATCGCTCCCTGGAATGCGGCCAATGTGTCTGTCAGTCTAATGACGACAACGTAACTCCCAGGAACACTTTATTATTTCTAAAGCATTAATATCACGTTTTAGCGGATTTTGTGACTTTTCATAGGAATGGTTGAAGTCTCTTTGATCTGTAAAGAAAACGGGAGAACTCACATCACAAAGGGATCCCAACCGACTTCCTGATTCTTGTGAGACGATGGAAAATATTTCTTGGAAGGTAAAATGGATTTTTTTTTAAACTTTCAAGAATGAAATATTTGTTAATTTTTATTAATTTAAATTTCGAATACATATGCTTCGGCAACTGTTTTAATTGAGACTATATGGAGTAGCTGAAGGTGCACGGGGTCTATCTCCCTTCCTCTCTCTCTCTCTCTCTCTCTCTCTGTCCCGATCTCTTTGTAACACCATAAAGGTGTTTTGTATTTAATATATTAATATATACATAGTACATGAGTCTGTCAGACAGGATTGAGAGGCGTGAGGGTGCCTGAGCCATACTCACACCTCTAGAGTGTTAATGACGACAAACTGACCAGTGGTCAGGTCGTGTGACTTCACCTTCCTTCTGCTAAGCTAATAATTGCAGCCAGGTAGCCAAGTGTGTATTTCAGACAAGCCGCTGGTTAAGGTGTGGTTGGTAGAGAGCCTAAGGCTATGTTACTTGTGGGCGGGGTTTAGCTCCCAGATTCGCAATAAATACCTAAGGAACTGTACATTCGAGTGGACAGCATCAGCAGAGAACAGAACAGAGAGGCTGGACGATTGAACAGCAGCCGGTCCAGGCTGTCAGACTGGGTGGGGATTCTGCCTATGAACCACTTTCACTCTCTCTCTATTCAACTTAAGCTCGGTCCTTGGTGAGTGAACGTTAAGGTGACTTATGTCGTGTTTCCCAAACTTGAGGTGTTGTGTGATTATCAGGGGCAGACAGCAGTAGTGTCTTCAAGGTCTTGTGTAATGGCTTATATTGTATAGTAATCCTGACATAGTGAATATTAAGTTAAAATGCTTGAATTATGATACTTATCATGTTAAATATACTTGATTAACTTACTGTTTAATCTGACTTTAATTGTGTTCCCTAGATCTTGGATTTTCTGATATATTGCAAACTAGAGTGAGTAGCACTCCTGAGTTCACCGACTTGAAGAATATGAGTACATGCTTACAACAGATAATAAATGATACATGTTAACATTTGATAACAGTTTAGAGTACAGACAAGTTCCATTTCTTGTATTGTATGTAATGAACTAGAATGGATGGTGGCAGCATACCTCTACCTTCTACTTCTACCCTCTACTTCTACTTCCTACTCTCTGTCCTCTCCCTCCGCCTCTTTTCAAACGTTCCCTTTCACCTGACTACACTTCTCGTCGCTACTCCCAGACTCCACACCTGACCCCTCCCACCTCCCTTCTACCTCTCTCACTCCAAACCCTCACCCATTACTTCATTTTCTCTCCATTTCGTCCCTTTTCTCACTTTCCCACTTTTTGGGGAGCCGGTCGGCCGAGCGGACAGCATGCTGGACTTGTGATCCTGTGGTCCTGGATTCGATCCCAGGCGCCGGCGAGAAACAATGGGCAGAGTTTCTTTCACCCTATGCCCCTGTTACCTAGCAGTAAAATAGGTACCTGGGTGTTAGTCATCTGTCACGGGCTGCTTCCTGGTGGTGGAGGCCTGGTCGAGGACCGGGCCGCGGGGACACTAAAGCCCCGAAATAATCCCAAAATAACCTCAAGATAACTTCCCTTACGTTACATCTCTCTCCTCCCTCTCTCCCTCCCTCCCTTCCATTATCCTTCCCTCCCACCCTTTTATTCTCTCTTCCTCCCCCTCGTCCCTCTTGTTCTTTTCCTCCCGTTCTCTTTCCCTTCTCTTTCTCGCTCCCTCCCTCCCTCCTTCCCTCTCTTTGTCTTTCTCTCCCGTTCTCTCTACCATTATCTCTCTTTCTCAACATGCAATATACGTACCAACAAATATACAACCTAACCACAACATTATCTTTCACAAATCACCATGGAAAGTTAGGTGAGACCAACAGGAGTCCGGCTGGCCTCCAACCTCGGACACACACACACATTCTCCCTCATAGAGATCCTTGTCTTTCTTTATATTTAGCACAACGACACAAACACTGTTTACCACTACCTCATGCTCGGGCCTCAGTGCTGCTTCCTCTTGGTCAAGACATTTATTATGTATATATATTACCTTTCGGTATGTACTCACCTAATTGTGCTTGCGGGGGTTGAGCTTTGGCTCTTTGGTCCCGCCTCTCAACTGTCATTCAACTGGTTTACAGATTCCTGAGCCTACTGGGCTCTATCATATCTACATTTGAAACTGTGTATGGAGTCAGCCTCCACATCACTGCCTAGTGCATTCCATTTATTAACTACTCTGACACTGAAAAAATTCTTTCTAACGTCTCTGTGACTCATCTGGGTACTAAGTTTCCACCTGTGTCCCCTTGTTTGTGTTCCACCCGTGCTGAAGAGTTTGTCTTTGTCCACCCTGTCAATTTCCCTGAAAATTTTGTAGGTGTTATCATGTCTCCCCTTACTCTTCTGTTTTCCAGGGACGTGAGGCTCCTTTAGCCTTTCCTCGTAGCTCATTCCTTTCAGTTCCGGGACGAGCCTGGTGGCATACCGCTGAATCTTCTATTTGTCTTGTGTTTAACTAGGTATGGACTCCAGGCTGGAGCTGCATACTCCAGGAGTGGTCTTACATAAGTGGTATACAGGGTCCTGAACGATTCCTTACATAAGTTTCTAAAGGCAGTTCTTATGTTGGCCAGTCTAGCATATGCCGCTGATGATATTCTTTTGATGTGGGCCTCTGGGGACAGGTTCGGTGTGATATCAACCCCCAGATCTTTCTCTCTATTTAACTCTTGCAGGATTTCACCTCCCAGATGATACCTGGTGTTCAGCCTCCTGCTCCCTTCACCTAATTTCATTACCTTACACTTTCCTGAGTTGAACTTGAGCAGCCATTTTCTAGACCATTCCTCCAGTTTGTCCAGGTCATCCTGTAGTCTCTGTATCTTCGTCCGTCTTGATTCTTCTCATAATTTTTGCATCATCAGCAAACATTGTCTATACCCTCCGAAAGATTGTTTACATATATTAGAAACAGGATGGGTCCAAGTACTGAGCCCTGTGGGACTCCGCTGGTGACATCTCGCCACTCTGATGCCCCCCCCCCTCACCGTTACTCGGCTGTTTCCTGTTGCTTAAGTACTCCCTTATCCACTGGAGCACCTTCCCTTTTACGCCTGCCTGTTGCTCCAACTTTTTTAACAGCTTTTTATGGGGTACTGTGTCAAAGGCTTTCTGGCAGTCCAGGAAAATGCAGTCGGCCCACCCTTCTCTTTCCTGCCTAATTTTTGTTGCCTGGTCATAGAATTCTATTAAACCTGTGAGCCACGATTTACCATCCCTGAACCCATGTTGGTGGTGCGTTACAAAGTTATTTCCCTCAAAAGCTCTACGAGCCTTTTCCTCACGATCTTCTCCATCACCTTGCATAGTATACAAGTTAGGGAAACTGGCTTGTAGTTCAGTGCCTCTTGCCTGTCACCCTTCTTGTATATTGGGACTACGTTAGCTGTCTTCCAACTTTCTGGTAAGTCTCCTGTTTCCAGTGACCTGTTATACACCATAGAGAGTGGCACACTTAGTGCTTCTGCACCTTCCTTTAGTATCCATGGTGAGATTCTGTCAGGCCCAACAGCCTTTGTCACATCCAGCTCCAGCAGACACCTTTTGACCTCATCACTGTTGAGGTCAAATTCCCCCAAGGTTGCTTGGTTTGCCGCCTCCTCATTTAGTGCAGGGGCTACTCCTTGGTCTATTGTGAAGACCTGGAATCTCTTGTTGAGTTCTTCACACACCTCATAGTCATTCTCTGTGTATCTGATCTCCCCTTTTCGCAGTTTCATCACTTGTTCCTTTGCTGCTGTTTTCCTCCTGATGTGGCTGTAGAGCAGCTTTGGTTGGGTCTTGGCTTTACTCCCTTAGTCATTTTCAAACTGTCTCTCTGCTTCCCTCCACACTCTGAGGTACTCATTTCTGGCCCTCTGGTATCTCTACCAGCTCTCCGGTGTTCTGTTATTTCTGTAGTTTCTCCATGTTATTTTACTCAGTTGCTTCGCTACCTTGCATTTCTGGTTGAACCATGGGTTTTTCTGTTGTTTTTCGTTTTTCTCCTTTTGGACAGGGATAAACCTGTCTGCAGCTTCCTGGCACTTCTGGGTGACAAAATCCATCATGTCCTGCACATTCATGTCTCTAAGTTCTGTTTCCCATGGTATTCCCCTGAGGAAGTTCCTCATCTCTTCATATTTTCCTCTTCGGTAATTTAGTCTTTTTCCCTCCAATCCCATCCTTGGATTGGTTATCCCTACCTCCACCAAGTACTCAAAAGTCAGTACACTGTGGTCACTTATTCCTATGGGGGCTTCAACTTTGACTTCCCTTATTTCTGACTCATTTGGGGTGAATATCAAGTCGAGTCTAGCTGGTTCATCATTGCCTCTCACTCTTGTGGGTTCCTTGACATGCTGGCTCAGAAAGTTCCTTGTTGCCACTTCCAAGAGTTTACCTCTCCACGTATCTGCACCTCCATGTGGGTCCCCATTCTCCCCGTCTATTTTTCCATGGTTGAAATCGCCCATAATTAAGAGTCTTGAACCATTCCTGCAGGCAACGGAAGCTGCTCTCTCTTTTTTTTTTTTTGAGATATATACAAGAGTTGTTACATTCTTGTACAGCCACTAGTACGTGTAGCGTTTCGGGCAGGTCCCTGGAATACGATCCCCGCCGCGAAGAATCGTTGTTACAACCAAGTACACATTTTACTGTTGCGTTAAACAGAGGCTACCGTTAAGGATTTGCGCCCAGTAAATCCTCCACGGCCAGGATACGAACCCATGACAAAGCGCTCGCGGAACGCCAGGCGAGTGTCTAACCACTACACCACGGAGACTGTGACTCTATTATATTAATGGTTGCCATGTTATTCCTATCAAACTCCTGTCTAGGTCTTCTGTCATTTAGGGGAGGGTTGTAAATGACTGCCACTATTATCTTAGGTCCACCCATTGTTATAGTTCCTGTTATGTAATCTCTGAACCCTTCACAGTACAGAATTTCCTTCTCATCAAAACTCCAGTCCTTCCTTATCAGCAGGGCCACTCTTCCACTTCCTCTCCCTTCCCTCTCTTTCCTTACTACATAGTAGTCCTTTGGAAACACAGCATCTGTTATGACTCCTGACAATTTTGTTTCCGTGAGTCCTATTACATCAGGGTTTTCTTCTTGCTCCCTTTCTGCCAGTTCACTTGCTTTATTGGTAATCCCATCAATGTTTGAGTACATTACCTTGAAGCTCACTTTCTTATATCCAATTTCACCCTCACTCCCCACAAGTGTAGGAAGTTGTTCGATGGTCATTACTAATTGGGTAGGCTCATCCTCCTGTGAGGTAGTTGCCAGGGGTTCAGGGGGAGGTGGAGTGGGGGGATGGAGGGCTTAGGTCTTGCTCAGACCTGCCTGGGGCAGGAAGAAGCCCTGGGGGTGAGGGGGCAGGGATTGCTTGGGGAGAGGGCACGCCCTCCTGCGGTGTAGTTGACAGGAGTCTGGGGGGAGGTGGAGTGGGGTATGGAGGGCTTAGGTCTCGCCTGGGCCTGCTTGGGGCAGGAAGAAGACCAGGGGCTGGGAAAGCAGGGAATACTTGGGGTAAGGGGAGAGGGAGGATTTGGGTTTTATGATGTGCATTGTGCAGGGGCAAGGAAGGGTTTGTGCTGGGGCATAGGGAGGGGGGGCCGTATTGAGTGGTGGGCTGGGGTGTTGCTTTCCCCCCTGGGGTTCCTGGGTTGCTGGATTGAGGTTCCCCAATCCCCTCTGGGATTGCTGGGATGGAGGCTGAGGTTCCCTGGCTCCCTTCCCTCTCCTTGCGCCTTTTCCCTTGCATCTGCTGCCCTTACTATCTCGTCTCTGGTCATGGTCATCTGAACATATATCTTTTTGTAATTCCTTGCATACCTCAGTTTGCTCTTCTTTCGGCTGTGGGTATCAGCCGAATTGAAAGCAAAGGTTAACAGAGTGATCGAAACTGTGAACGCCAAGAAATTCAGACTCCACCTGCCAAAGATTATTGGAGAATACAAACCTGGGTATGCGTATGGAAATGTCAAGACACACAAGCCTGGAAACCCACTGCAGCCAATCACCAGCCAGATACCCACACCCACGTACAGACTGGTGAAGCGACTCAACGGCTTGCTGACTCCTTATTCCCTTGCGCCTTCAGCCTGAAGTCTCCAAAGGAATTTGTTGACTTACTGCGGGGAACACGGGCCACAGGGATAAGAGCCTCGTTGGACGTAGAACCACTGTTTACCAACGTACCTGTGGATGAAACAATCGGAATGATAGCCGACAGAGTGTATTGTGATCCGGCCTGTACTCCTCTTGACATACCAGAAAGCATTCTAAGGAAACTACTCCAAGCTTGTACTAAAGATGCACCCTTCTTGAGCCCGAATGGGCACATGTATAAGCAAGTAGATGGGGTCGCCATGGCTTCTCCCCTAGGTGTCCTGTTTGCGAACTTTTACACGGGTACCATTGAACAGAAGGTCTTAGTCGACATGAACTTGAAACCGGCCATATACTGCAGGTATGTTGACGACATTTTTATACAGGTACCTGATGTCAGACATCTGCAGGAGCTGAAGGAGGCATTTGAGCGGAATTCTGTGTTGCGTTTCACTTACGAGATGGAGAAGGATGGGAAGCTGCCCTTTCTAGATGTAACAGTCATGGAAAGGAGCGGAGGTTTCCACACTGCAGTCTACACTAAGGAAACATAGGAATGTGCCTCAATGCCAACAGTGACTGCCCAGACAGGTACAAGAGGAGTGTTGTTAACGCTTATGTCGACCGTGCTCTCAGTCACAGCTCAGGATGGAAGCAAGTCGATGAAGAACTCTGTAGGGTAAGGCAGGTCCTAGTCAACAACGGCTTCTCTAATGGTTTCGTTGAAGACATCATAAGAAGGAAGGTGAAACGCCATGCAACCTCTGAAGAGACAACTAACACAACACCTGTACCCCCTATTTGACTATTTTACTGGAACTTCTTTTCCACAGCTCATAAAACGGAGGAAAGGATCCCGAAAGATATTGTTAATAGAAACGTTATCCCTACAGACAAAAATCAGATGATACAATTGACGATTTACTATAAAACCCAAAAAACGGCCAACCTACTCATGAGAAACTCTCCAGACACAAAGCAGAATGCTTTAAAAGAGACCAACGTCGTCTATGCCTTCAAATGCCCACTTGGGGACTGTAAGCCCCAAAGAACTCAGAATATAGGCAAGAAAGCAACATCTCTTTCCAGGCGATTAACAATGCATAAGCAACAGGGCTCCATTAAGGAACATATAATCTCTTCCCACAACCAGACCATCACCAGAGAAGTCTTAACAAACAACACAGAAATCATCGATAGATACAGTGATAGCAGGCGGCTTGACATCTGTGAGGCACTACACATCAAGAAGTCAACACCAGCAATCAACAGCCAATTAATGCACAACTATATTCTACCCATTTCAAGACTCCGCTCCAATATAGAAGCATTAAGAAATATGGGCCAATAGGCCCTTTGCAGTTGCTTCCATTCTTCCCTTTAATTTACCCAATTTATACCCATTGCACCGTGTTCTGTCTTGTGTTGAAAGTTTTGTTCACCTCATCCAAAACTGTTGTAACATATCACCTCACCCAAATGAGGGTATATAAGATGAAAGCTGTTTAAATGATAGCATAGTAGAACTCTGTTTAGTGTTTGCAGGTTATAGTTGTGCGAGTGTAAACTAAAGTCTTTGAATATGTAATAAGTTATTACGAAATGATTTCAAGTGTCGAGTCAGACTAGAAATAAAAATTAATTTTAGAGAATTGATTTTTCAATTACCATCGACAGTGAAAAGAAACATAAGAAATATTGAGAAAATTCGTGTTAGAATTATTAATCTTACTTTTTGGTCATATTTAATAACATATGTTTATAAGAAAGACTGCTACCAAAATATACTAATTATATATATATATATATATATATATATATATATATATATATATATATATATATATATATATATATATATATATATATATGACCGAAAATGAATATGACCGAAAGGGTAAGATTAATAATTCTAACACGAATCTTCTCAATATTTCTTACGTTCTTCTTCACTGTCGAGGGTAATTGATACAGTAACTCTCCACAATTCATTCTTTTTATTCCTGGTCTGACGCCTGAACGCGTTTCGTAATTCCTATTTACATTTTTAAAGACTTAGTGTACACACAAAATTTATTCATACTTATACTCGTTTTGGATATGGCACAAAAGTTTTTGAATGAAAGACTGAATGACTCCTTCTGCAGCAGCATCGATTCTCTTGCCCCAGGGGTCATGCGTCTCAGACGCTATGGGAACAAAGGTGTATTGACCTTCCAATCGCCTGTATATAATTGATTTTGCTATTTCCCTGTGGTTGGCCGCCCCACCTGCTTGATCAGCACCGAAGTGTACATAGGTGTCAGCCAGGGTGGATACACACATGTAGTCCCACACCAACTGTTTGCCCCCTTTCCAGGAGTGTATGGTGATGCCATCCGGGCGAAGTGCGGGGAAATCTGGGTTTTGGTCTCCTAAGATGCGTGGTTCTCTCACCGCTGGGCACTGAGCTGAGGCGAGACTTCTCTTGATGATGTCATTGACCTCGTTATGGCTTGCATGCCAGCCCTTTGTGCTTCCACAATGCAACCCATGCAGTCCGTATTGGTCTGCTTCCACCCTGTTGCAAATACACTTGTATTCAGTGTGAATTGGGGCACCAAGGTGGAGGGCCACTGCTACATGAAGGGATTCTGGATCTAGATGCGTGCCCATTGCTGACATTAGTACTGCCAAGAGGAAGTCTCCGGCATGGGGGCACACACTGCTCTGAGGCTGGATTTCTCCTTGTCCGATGTTGCGGCGCTGAGCATGGCATCAGCTCTTTTTTCTACTAGTGAGTGGTCCCAGCCGGACTGTTTATTTTTTTGATGGTTCTATGATGGGTGCTGGGGCCGCAAGAGCTTCCCACTGATTTGAACATTCAGTGAAAGCAGGTTCGTGTATACCTGCTGAATTACTCAGGAGTTCAGGTAGGATATCTCTTACGAAATCGAGTGATGTATGGGAGGAGGAAAGGAAGGCTGGTAGAGCAATCTGGGAGGCTGTGCGGACACCAAGGCCACTGAGTTTTACAGGAAGGGTTGCTTGCTCCCACTGAGAGTAGTCCAATAGCAGGTTCAGGACTTTTACCAGCATGGACCTCAGAAGGGTGTCATACACATTTAATTTAGGGCTGTTGTAGGATGGGGAACTCCTCAGAAAGTAAGTCAACTTAAGGAGAGATAGGCATCTTGTGAGGAGGAAGAGAGCATTATGGGCATCGATCTTGTCAATCCTGTCCAGCATTCTCCTTAGATCAGTGATTTTTGCATCCAGAACCTCCTCAATGGGGGCACCCAGAAGGGTGCAGTCAGGTGACTCAACAACGAGAATATCTGGAAGAACATTTTTTATTTGGCCAGTGATGTCTGGGTTGCGGGAGACTATTTAGCATTTGGATGCATTGAGAATGAGGTCCAAGGCTCCAAGGTCTTGTTCCTGGATTTTCTTTATATCCTCCATAATGGTATCTGGGGGGCTTCAGCAGGAATACACGATCCTGCTTTCACTGAATGTTCAAATCAGTGGGATGCTCTTGCAGCCCCAGCACCCATCACAGAACCAACAAAAAAACACAAGCAGTCCAGCTGGGACCACCCACCAGTAAAAAAAAAATATCTGATACCATGTTCAGAGCCGCAACATCAGACAAGGAGAAAGCCCGCCTCAGAGCAATGAAGCCCCCCATGCAGAAGACATCCTCCTGGCAGTATCCATGTCGGCAATAGGCACGCGCCTAGATCCAGAATCCCTTCGTGTAGCAGTGGCCCTCCGCCTTGGTGCCCCAATTCACACTGAAAACAAGTGTATTTGCAACAGGGTGGAAGCAAACCAATATGGACTGCATGGGTTGCATTGCGGAAGCACAAAGGGCTGGCATGCAAGACACAACGAGATCAATGACATCATCAAGAGAAGCCTCGTCTCAGCTCAGTGTCCAGCGGAGAGAGAACCTCACCGAGGTCACAAGCACAACTCGTGACCTCGTATCCTAGGGGACCACAACCCGGATTTCCCCGCACTTCGCCCTGACGGCATCACCATATACTCCTGGAAGGAGGGTAGACAGTTTGTGTGGGACTACACATGTGTATCCACCCTGGTTGACGCCTATGTACACCTCTGAGCTGATCAAGCAGGTGGGGCGGCCAACCACAGGGAAATAGCAAAATCAGTCAAATACAGGCAATTGGAAGGTCGATACACCTTTGTTCCCATAGCATCTGAGACGCATGGTCCCTATGGCAAGAGTGCTTTGGGATTTCTCAAGGAATTGGGCTCCAAGCTCATTGACATCACCAGAGACCCAAGAGCTGCCAGTTTTTTGTTTCAGCGCCTCAGTGTGGCGGTCCAGAGGGGAAACGCCTGCTGCATCCTCGGTTCCTGTCAGGAAGCGGAGGAGCTTCAAGAGATCCATAACCTTTAAGCACTCTTTGTAACAACCAATGTACATCTTGTAACCTTCAAATATATATAATAAAGCAAAAAAAATACAAAAGGAAGGGGGTGGTAGGAGAAAAGTACACAGAAACTGTATTGGAGGGGACCTAAACATTCCCTCTAATGCGTTATGTGTGGTTTCCTCCGAGGCTAAGGGTCTCCCTTCTTCCAGGCAGAGGTGGTACTCCCTTCATATATATATATATATATATATATATATATATATATATATATATATATATATATATATATATATATATATATATATATATATATATATATGTCGTACCTAGTAGCCAGAACGCACTTTTCTGCCTACTATGCAAGGCCCGATTTGCATAATAAGCCAAGTTTTCATGAATTAATTGTTTTTCGACTACCTAACCTACCTAACCTAACCTAACCTACCTTTTTCGGCTATATAACCTAACCTAACCTATAAAGATAGGTTAGGTTAGGTTAGGTAGGGTTAGTTAGGTTCGGTCATATATCTACGTTAATTTTAACTCCAATAAAACAAAATTGACCTCATACATAATGAAATGGGTAGCTTTATCATTTCATAAGAAAAAAAATTGAGAAAATATATTAATTCAGGAGAACTTGGCTTATTAGGCAAATCGGGCCTTGCATAGTAGGCTGAGAAGTGTGTTCTGGCTACTAGGTACGACATATATATATATATATATATATATATATATATATATATATATATATATATATATATATATATATATATATATAATTACTTTCAATGCCTTTCATAGCCACTAGCGTGAGTGTCAGTATGTTATTACCAGAATTAGGCTGGGATATCGATACTTATGGCAGGGGGGGGGGGTGGGCTGCAGGTAGTGAATCCCCCCCAACGGTGAGCATTCGAGCAGCAAACTATGTGACCAGGAGCTGGTGCACACTCTCCAACACTTGCTCTACTATCAACGAACTCAGCCCGAGTGGGCTGAGACACTTCGAGCTCTGTGACTACCTCATACATTTACGAATATTGGGAGATATTCTTGTGCTCCTATCCTGAGTTTCCTAGTGAAGATTCAGTGGACCAGACTCGCGTTGTCCTCCTGATTCCATATATGACTAACCGTTCTGGGAGATGGAATGAGCTTACAGATAGCTCTTGATCTATAGTATGCAATCCTTCATATAGAATGGACGCAGCACATTACTGTGTGTACTTATGGTTAATAAAATATATGTAAGTGTTTGCGAGGGGAGTCCAATGTCCGTTTGTTTGAATATTTACAACTCACTCAATCTAGGTTTATATCTTTCAACAGTTTCTGTCAGTTTATAGGT
The DNA here is from genome assembly GCF_040958095.1 of Procambarus clarkii. NCBI lineage: Eukaryota > Metazoa > Arthropoda > Malacostraca > Decapoda > Cambaridae > Procambarus > Procambarus clarkii. The sequence goes on from NC_091175.1 coordinate 26,925,548, forward strand.
CTATCACCCAGGCTCTCAGTGATACTAACAACACCTTTCATTTATTATTGTAAGTTGTGCGTATGTTCTTTGGCATAATTTGTTCCACACATATAATCTTTTTTTGTATGGTTCTGTCTTCATTGTTTTTTGTTTTTTCTCATCAGGGATTTCTTCTTAATTATCAACGCCACATCACCTGCGGCTCGTCGCTCTACTACTCTCCCGGGCTCGTTAAGCCTCCTAAAAATAACAAATTTCATGATCTGCCGAACCGCGTTGCAATCAGGGCACGTGCGTGTGTGCGCGTGTGCGCATGCGTATGCGTGTAATTACCTATGTGTAGTTACTGGATGAGAGCTACGCTACAGGTGTGTGTGTGTATACTCACCTAGTTGTGCTTGCGGGGGTTGAGCTCTGACTCTTTGGTCCCGCCTCTCAACTGATAATCAACTAGTGTACAGGTTCCTGAGCCTACTGGGCTCCATCATATCTACATTTGAAACTGTGTATGGAGTCAGCCTCCACCACATCACTGCCTAATGCATTCCACCTGTTAACTACTCTGACAGTGCAAACAAATTGTAATGTCTCTGTGACTCATTTGGGTGCTACGTTTCCACCTGTGTCCCCTTGTTCCTGTTTCGGCCGAGCCTAATAGTTTGTCTTTGTTCACCCTGTCAATTCTCCCTTTGCCTAATTTTATTACTTTACACTTACCTGAGTTAAACTTTAGTAGTCATTTTCTAGACCATTTCTCGAGTTTGTCCGGGTCGTTCTGTAGTCTGTCAATCTTCATCTGTTTTGATTATTCTTTTAATTTTTGCATCAGCAGCAAATACTGAGTGGAATGAGTCTATACCCCTATGGAAGATCGTCTACATATGTTAGTATATTGCTACTTAATCGCTATTGTTTATCGAATGATATAACGGGTAAAGAAAATAGTAAATGTGAAGAGAGAAGGACGAAGTAGGTGAGATGTGACAGAGTGACGGAGTGACGGAGCTTCCGGAGGTCCCGGCTCCAGGTGTTACGAGGATAAACACCTCTGAGACGAGTTTTAAACACGTGGTGAAAGACCCGTACGAGGAATATGATGATAGCAAAGTTAGAGAGGAAAGATGGAAGATTGGAGTAGGCGTCGCCGAGCAGGAGTTAGGGACCGGAAGACACACGGAAGATCATGTTGGAGATCTTGGCAATATTGGGTGCCTTGAGGCGGATATTTGTAGGAATATAAACGCGTGTAAACTGAAAAATAGGACGGATATTATTATTTGGGCGGAGAAAAGAAAAAATTCTTGAACATGTTATTGGAGGTTTTCCCAGATTAATAAGTGTGTAAAGATAAGTTGATGAACACAGTCAGGTGTACAGAGACAGTCAGGTGTACAGAGAATGTCAGGTGTACAGAGAATGTCAGGTGTACAGAGACAGTCAGGTGTACAGAGACAGTCAGATGTACAGAGACAGTCAGGTGTACAGAGACAGTCAGGTGTACAGAGACAGTCAGGTGTACAGAGAATGTCAGGTGTACAGAGAATGTCAGGTGTAGAGAGACAGTCAGGTGTACAGAGACAGTCAGGTGTACAGAGACAGTCAGGTGTACAGAGACAGTCAGGTGTACAGAGAATGTCAGGTGTACAGAGAATGTCAGGTGTACAGAGACAGTCAGGTGTACAGAGACAGTGAGGTGTACAGAGAGAGTCAGGTGTACAGAGAATGTCAGGTGTACAGAGAATGTCAGGTGTACAGAGACAGTCAGGTGTACAGAGACTCGCGGCTCAGCAACAAGCCTGCAGACTGACTCTCCAACATCCCGAGTGTGTTGATGTTGACTCATCACTAAAACACTCGCCATATACCTAAAAGCGCTTCAGTTAAATATTCAACAAACCCCATTCAACGTTGCAGTTCACACAAAGGTGATTAGCCTTTGAACATATGCTTTAAAACAACACACGAACTGCTTATATTTAAAGCTAATTTATGTTCCATTAACATACAAATAACTGAATACAACGCGTGGCACAGTTCCTCCTACCTGGTCTATTATAATTAGCTCCATGACATACCTGAAAAAAAAGAAAAAATATACAATTTGTAAAGAGTTTAAAATATTGTTGACGTCAGATAGACAATATTGTGATGATATTAATAACGTGTTTATTAGTCTATAATGCATCTCTTCGAGGCGGTCTCAGAATAACTATTAATAATGCATATCAAAATAGTCAGACGTAAGCCTAAATTAGCCTTTTGGGAAGGTCAAGTAAGCTGTTTGTGCTGGGAGGTGGGGCGTCTGGTGATGACTAACGCACGGCAAACACTGAGTATGATGTACAATCATTCATTAATTTGCTGAACACTCTCTCTCTCTCTCTCTCTCTCTGCCCAACCACTTGCGCTGGACGGTAGAGCGATGGTCTGGCTTCATGCAGGTCGGCGTTCAATCTCCGACCGTCCAAGTGATTGGGCACCATTCCTTCCCCCCCCCCGTCCCATCTCAAATCCTTATACATTCCAAGTGCTACATAGTCGTAAAGACTTGGTACTTTCATCTCATAGTTTCTCTCTCTCTCTCTCTCTCTCTCTCTCTCTCTCTCTCTCTCTCTCTCTCTCTCTCTCTCTCTCTCTCCCTAATGCCCTCTGTGACTGAATATTTCATATGTACTTCCCTACTTGAAGGAACGAAGGTTGAGCTTAAGCTTTGGGGCCCCGCTTCTTGCAACTGAAGCACCAGCTACCTAACCGTTGATTTCCTGCCATAAAAGGTTTTAATGTTTTCTGAACAATATTTATTAGTTCTTTACTTACCTTTACTCTCGTGACAGTGAGGAACTTTATAAAGTTAGTTTGCTTCACGCAAGTGTTTAGTTCCGCGTCACACATTCTCCTTGATGTATCATGTGTCTCCATGACTCATACTGCTTAATACATTGTTTGTCTCCATGACACATTCCCTTTGACACACTGTCACCTCCATGACATATTTAGTGACATTATTTGTTCCCTCCTGACACATTCCCCTTGACATATTATTGCGTACCTGGACCTTCTTGATGGGCTTCTGGGAGTTCTTGTACTCCCCCAAGCCCGGCCCGAGGCCAGTTTGGTTCACCAGGCTGTTGCTTGAAGCAGCACTCAGGCCCACATATCCACCACAGCCCGGTTGGTCCGGTATTTCTTGAAGAAAACTTGATTTTGTTATGTCATGCTGGACATAAAATGCTGTTGTATGTCAACCATTTGGACGGTCGGGGATTGAACGCCGACCTGCATGAAACGAGACCGTCGCTCTGCCGTCCAGCACTGCCTGTTAAACCAGGGATCAACCTAGTGTCCTGGGTGGGCTTAGACACCCGCCTCACATTCTCTCATGGATATATTTCAGTATTATTTCAGTGTGCATATCACCCCCTGTTTCTGCCTTCGTCCAGTTGCCTTGGATTCCTTTAGTCTGTTCTAGTATCTGTGCTTGCTTCTCAGCTCGTCTGGTCTAGTAGCTGTGCTTGCTTCTCAGCTCGTCTGGTCTAGTAGCTGTGCTTGCTTCTCAGCTCGTCTGGTCTAGTAGCTGTGCTTGCCTCTCAGCTCGTCTGGTCTAGTAGCTGTGCTTGCCTCTCAGCTCGTCTGGTCTAGTAGCTGTGCTTGCTTCTCAGCTCGTCTGGTCTAGTAGCTGTGCTTGCCTCTCAGCTCGTCTGGTCTAGTAGCTGTGCTTGCCTCTCAGCTCGTCTGGTCTAGTAGCTGTGCTTGCCTCTCAGCTCGTCTGGTCTAGTAGCTGTGCTTGCTTCTCAGCTCGCCTGGTCTAGTAGCTGTGCTTGCTTCTCAGCTCGTCTGGTCTAGTAGCTGTGCTTGCTTCTCAGCTCGTCTGGTCTAGTAGCTGTGCTTGCCTTTCAGCTCCACAATTAAACTGGGAGTGTACTACCACAGGACTTTCTTATAATTTTAAAACCTACACGCTGCTGCAGTCTGTCCAGTACACTATTGGACTGAGCCGTTGGTGTAGACACGGTGCTCTTGAGATCTTACATTTTCACGGCTCGGTCCAGTCGTCTACTGGACGGACTGCAACAGCATGTAGGTTTTAAAATTATATCGGAGAAAGTTCAGCGTTTTATGGAAATAATATTTGTACACAGACTGTCAGTGTTAGGTTCAACAACTGGCTGACCTCCACACAAACAGAACTAGCGGCACTACACCTTGCTACCTCTGCATTAAAAAGCACAGTAGGAAGAATAATATTTTGTGATTCAAAGTCTGCTCTTCAAGCAATTGAAAACGTCTCCTACAAGAACCTCTTACTAGAAATTATAAATGACCTTGAAGTTATCTTGAGATGATATCGGGGCTTAGCGTCCCCGCGGCCCGATCCTCGACCAGGCCTCCTTTTTGTTACACATCCCCAGGAAGCAGCCCGTAGCAGCTGTCTAACTCCCAGGTACCTATTTACTGCTAGGTGAACAGTGTTCAGGGTGGTTACCTTGAGGTTACCTTGAGGTGCTTCCGGGGCTTAGTGTCCCCGCGGCCCGGTCGTCGACCAGGCCTCCTGGTTGCTGGACTGATCAACCAGGCTGTTAGATGCGGCTGCTCGCAGCCTGACGTATGAGTCACAGCCTGATTGATCAGGTATCAGGTGAAAGAAACTCTGCCCATTTGTTTCCGCCTCCGCCGGGAATCGAACCCGGAACCTTATGACTACGAATCCCGGTCGCTTTCCACTCAGTCGTCAGGCCCCATTGACGGCTGGAGGGGCTAGCCATCAGAGGTGGAGAGTGGACCTAATCGCTGCACAGATTAAGGGGTTTCGAATCTTCTTTGTACAGATACCATCGCACATAAGTGTAACCCATCATAATGACACAGACATTGCAGCCAAATTAGCGTGTAACAACGATAAAGATGTATCCCCCATGTATCTTGTATCCCCATGTATCATTAGACCCATGTATCCCCCATCTCTGTTGACTAGACTACGTTACTACAACAACTGTGGCTCCTTCCCCACAATTCAGGGGCGTCTTCCCTACCACAGCTTAGTGGCCAGCCCTCCAACACAGCTTAGAGCTCCTACTCCCCCACAGCTCAGTGGCTCTTTCTCCCCAAAAGCTCAGTGTCTCCTTACCAACACCTCCGTGGCTCTACCCCCACCCCACCCTCCCCCCAACAACGGGGTGGTTTAATCTTACCTACAGTCCCGTGGCTCTTCCCCAAAGATCCGTGGCTTTTTCTCCCCCATATTTCCGAGATTCTTCCCCATCTAACATGAGGGGAGAGGAGGGGCTACACTCACCAGAGTGAGAGAGGGGCTACACTCACCAGAGTGAGAGAGGGGCTACACTCACCAGAGTGAGAGGGGCTACACTCACCAGAGTGAGAGGGGCTACACTCACCAGAGTGAGAGGGGCTACACTCACCAGAGTGAGAGGGGCTACACTCACCAGAGTGAGAGAGGGGCTACACTCACCAGAGTGAGAGGGGCTACACTCACCAGAGTGAGAGGGGCTACACTCACCAGAGTGAGAGAGGGGCTACACTCACCAGAGTGAGAGAGGGGCTACACTCACCAGAGTGAGAGGGGCTACACTCACCAGAGTGAGAGGGGCTACACTCACCAGAGTGAGAGGGGCTACACTCACCAGAGTGAGAGGGGCTACACTCACCAGAGTGAGAGGGGCTACACTCACCAGAGTGAGAGAGGGGCTACACTCACCAGAGTGAGAGAGGGGCTACACTCACCAGAGTGAGAGGGGCTACACTCACCAGGGAGGGGCTACACTCACCAGAGTGAGAGGGGCTACACTCACCAGAGTGAGAGGGGCTACACTCACCAGAGTGAGAGGGGCTACACTCACCAGGGAGGGGCAACACTCACCAGAGTGAGAGGGGCTACACTCACCAGAGTGAGAGGGGCTACACTCACCAGAGTGAGAGGGGCTACACTCACCAGGGAGGGGCAACACTCACCAGAGTGAGAGGGGCTACACTCACCAGAGTGAGAGAGGGGCTACACTCACCAGAGTGAGAGGGGCTACACTCACCAGAGTGAGAGAGGGGCTACACTCACCAGAGTGAGAGAGGGGGTACACTCACCAGAGTGAGAGGGGCTACACTCACCAGAGTGAGAGAGGGGCTACACTCACCAGAGTGAGAGGGGCTTCACTCACCAGAGTGAGAGGGGCTACACTCACCAGAGTGAGAGGGGGCTTCACTCACCAGAGTGAGAGGGGCTACACTTACCAGAGTGAGAGGGGCTACACTCACCAGAGTGAGAGGGGCTACACTCACCAGAGTGAGAGGGGCTACACTCACCAGAGTGAGAGGGGCTACACTCACCAGAGTGAGAGGGGCTACACTCACCAGAGTGAGAGAGGGGCTACACTCACCAGAGTGAGAGGGGCTACACTCACCAGAGTGAGAGGGGCTACACTCACCAGAGTGAGAGAGGGGCTACACTCACCAGAGTGAGAGAGGGGCTACACTCACCAGAGTGAGAGGGGCTACACTCACCAGAGTGAGAGGGGCTACACTCACCAGAGTGAGAGGGGCTACACTCACCAGAGTGAGAGGGGCTACACTCACCAGAGTGAGAGGGGCTACACTCACCAGAGTGAGAGAGGGGCTACACTCACCAGAGTGAGAGAGGGGCTACACTCACCAGAGTGAGAGGGGCTACACTCACCAGGGAGGGGCTACACTCACCAGAGTGAGAGGGGCTACACTCACCAGAGTGAGAGGGGCTACACTCACCAGAGTGAGAGGGGCTACACTCACCAGGGAGGGGCAACACTCACCAGAGTGAGAGGGGCTACACTCACCAGAGTGAGAGGGGCTACACTCACCAGAGTGAGAGGGGCTACACTCACCAGGGAGGGGCAACACTCACCAGAGTGAGAGGGGCTACACTCACCAGAGTGAGAGAGGGGCTACACTCACCAGAGTGAGAGGGGCTACACTCACCAGAGTGAGAGAGGGGCTACACTCACCAGAGTGAGAGAGGGGGTACACTCACCAGAGTGAGAGGGGCTACACTCACCAGAGTGAGAGAGGGGCTACACTCACCAGAGTGAGAGGGGCTTCACTCACCAGAGTGAGAGGGGCTACACTCACCAGAGTGAGAGGGGGCTTCACTCACCAGAGTGAGAGGGGCTACACTTACCAGAGTGAGAGGGGCTACACTCACCAGAGTGAGAGAGGGGCTACACTCACCAGAGTGAGAGAGGGGCTACACTCACCAGAGTGAGAGGGGCTTCACTCACCAGAGTGAGAGGGGCTACACTCACCAGAGTGAGAGGGGCTACACTCACCAGAGTGAGAGGGGCTACACTCACCAGAGTGAGAGAGGGGCTACACTCACCAGAGTGAGAGGGGCTACACTCACCAGAGTGAGAGAGGGGCTACACTCACCAGAGTGAGAGAGGGGCTACACTCACCAGAGTGAGAGGGGCTACACTCACCAGAGTGAGAGGGGCTACACTCACCAGAGTGAGAGGGGCTTCACTCACCAGAGTGAGAGGGGGCTTCACTCACCAGTGAGAGGGGGCTACACTCACCAGAGTGAGAGAGGGGCTACACTCACCAGAGTGAGAGGGGCTACACTCACCAGAGTGAGAGAGGGGCTACACTCACCAGAGTGAGAGGGGCTACACTCACCAGAGTGAGAGAGGGGCTACACTCACCAGAGTGAGAGGGGCTACACTCACCAGGGAGGGGCTACACTCACCAGAGTGAGAGGGGCTACACTCACCAGAGTGAGAGAGGGGCTACACTCACCAGAGTGAGAGGGGCTACACTCACCAGAGTGAGAGAGGGGCTACACTCACCAGAGTGAGAGGGGCTACACTCACCAGAGTGAGAGAGGGGCTATACTCACCAGAGTGAGAGAGGGGCTACACTCACCAGAGTGAGAGGGGCTACACTCACCAGGGAGGGGCTACACTCACCAGAGTGAGAGGGGCTACACTCACCAGAGTGAGAGAGGGGTTACACTCACCAGAGTGAGAGAGGGGGCTACACTCACCAGAGTGAGAGGGGCTACACTCACCAGGGAGGGGCTACACTCACCAGAGTGAGAGGGGCTACACTCACCAGAGTGAGAGAGGGGCTACACTCACCAGAGTGAGAGAGGGGCTACACTCACCAGAGTGAGAGGGGCTACACTCACCAGAGTGAGAGAGGGGCTACACTCACCAGAGTGAGAGGGGCTACACTCACCAGAGTGAGAGGGGCTACACTCACCAGAGTGAGAGGGGCTACACTCACCAGAGTGAGAGAGGGGCTACACTCACCAGAGTGAGAGGGGCTACACTCACCAGAGTGAGAGGGGCTACACTCACCAGAGTGAGAGGGGCTACACTCACCAGAGTGAGAGGGGCTACACTCACCAGAGTGAGAGGGGCTACACTCACCAGAGTGAGAGAGGGGCTACACTCACCAGAGTGAGAGAGGGGCTACACTCACCAGAGTGAGAGAGGGGCTACACTCACCAGAGTGAGAGGGGCTACACTCACCAGAGTGAGAGAGGGGCTACACTCACCAGAGTGAGAGGGGCTACACTCACCAGAGTGAGAGAGGGGCTACACTCACCAGAGTGAGAGGGGCTACACTCACCAGAGTGAGAGGGGGCTACACTCACCAGAGTGAGAGAGGGGCTACACTCACCAGAGTGAGAGGGGGCTACACTCACCAGAGTGAGAGGGGCTACACTCACCAGAGTGAGAGGGGGCTACACTCACCAGAGTGAGAGGGGCTACACTCACCAGAGTGAGAGGGGCTACACTCACCAGAGTGAGAGGGGCTACACTCACCAGAGTGAGAGGGGCTACACTCACCAGAGTGAGAGGGGGCTACACTCACCAGAGTGAGAGAGGGGCTACACTCACCAGAGTGAGAGAGGGGCTACACTCACCAGAGTGAGAGGGGCTACACTCACCAGAGTGAGAGGGGGCTACACTCACCAGAGTGAGAGGGGCTACACTCACCAGAGTGAGAGGGGCTACACTCACCAGAGTGAGAGGGGCTACACTCACCAGAGTGAGAGGGGGCTACACTCACCAGAGTGAGAGGGGCTACACTCACCAGAGTGAGAGAGGGCTACACTCACCAGAGTGAGAGGGGCTACACTCACCAGAGTGAGAGAGGGGCTACACTCACCAGAGTGAGAGGGGCTACACTCACCAGAGTGAGAGGGGCTACACTCACCAGAGTGAGAGAGGGGCTACACTCACCAGAGTGAGAGGGCTACACTCACCAGAGTGAGAGGGGCTACACTCACCAGAGTGAGAGGGGCTACACTCACCAGAGTGAGAGAGGGGCTACACTCACCAGAGTGAGAGAGGGGCTTACACTCACCAGAGTGAGAGGGGGCTACACTCACCAGAGTGAGAGGGGGCTACACTCACCAGAGTGAGAGGGGCTACACTCACCAGAGTGAGAGAGGGCTACACTCACCAGAGTGAGAGGGGCTACACTCACCAGAGTGAGAGGGGGCTACACTCACCAGAGTGAAGAGGGGCTACAACTCACCAGAGTGAGAGGGGCTACACTCACCAGAGTGAGAGAGGGGCTACACTCACCAGAGTGAGAGGGGCTACACTCACCAGAGTGAGAGTAGGGGCTACACTCACCAGAGTGAGAGAGGGGCTACACTCACCAGAGTGAGAGGGGCTACACTCACCAGAGTGAGAGGGGCTACACTCACCAGAGTGAGAGAGGGGCTACACTCACCAGAGTGAGAGAGGGGCTACACTCACCAGAGTGAGAGGGGCTACACTCACCAGAGTGAGAGGGGGCTACACTCACCAGAGTGAGAGGGGCTACACTCACCAGAGTGAGAGGGGGCTACACTCACCAGAGTGAGAGGGGCTACACTCACCAGAGTGAGAGGGGCTACACTCACCAGAGTGAGAGGGCTACACTCACCAGAGTGAGAGGGGGCTACACTCACCAGAGTGAGAGAGGGCTACACTCACCAGAGTGAGAGAGGGGCTACACTCACCAGAGTGAGAGGGGCTACACTCACCAGAGTGAGAGGGGGCTACACTCACCAGAGTGAGAGGGGCTACACTCACCAGAGTGAGAGGGGCTACACTCACCAGAGTGAGAGAGGGGCTACACTCACCAGAGTGAGAGGGGGGCTACACTCACCAGAGTGAGAGAGGGGCTACACTCACCAGAGTGAGAGAGGGGCTACACTCACCAGAGTGAGAGAGGGGCTACACTCACCAGAGTGAGAGAGGGGCTACACTCACCAGAGTGAGAGGGGCTACACTCACCAGAGTGAGAGGGGCTACACTCACCAGAGTGAGAGAGGGGCTACACTCACCAGAGTGAGAGGGGCTACACTCACCAGAGTGAGAGGGGCTACACTCACCAGAGTGAGAGGGGCTACACTCACCAGAGTGAGAGAGGCTACACTCACCAGAGTGAGAGGGGCTACACTCACCAGAGTGAGAGGGGCTACACTCACCAGAGTGAGAGGGGGGCTACACTCACCAGAGTGAGAGGGGCTACACTCACCAGAGTGAGAGGGGCTACACTCACCAGAGTGAGAGAGGGGCTACACTCACCAGGGAGGGGCTACACTCACCAGAGTGAGAGGGGCTACACTCACCAGAGTGAGAGGGGCTACACTCACCAGAGTGAGAGAGGGGCTACACTCACCAGAGTGAGAGGGGCTACACTCACCAGAGTGGAGAGAGGGGCTACACTCACCAGAGTGAGAGGGGCTACACTCACCAGAGTGAGAGGGGCTACACTCACCAGAGTGAGAGTGGCTTACACTCACCAGAGTGAGAGGGGCTACACTCACCAGAGTGAGAGGGGCTACACTCACCAGAGTGAGAGGGGCTACACTCACCAGAGTGAGAGAGGGCTACACTCACCAGAGTGAGAGGGGCTAACACTCACCAGAGTAGGAGAGGGGCTACACTCACCAGAGTGAGAGAGGGGCTACACTCACCAGAGTGAGAGGGGCTACACTCACCAGAGTGAGAGGGGCTACACTCACCAGAGTGAGAGAGGGGCTACACTCACCAGAGTGAGAGAGGGGCTACACTCACCAGAGTGAGAGGGGCTACACTCACCAGAGTGAGAGAGGGGCTACACTCACCAGAGTGAGAGGGGCTACACTCACCAGAGTGAGAGGGGGCTACACTCGCCAGAGTGAGAGGGGCTACACTCACCAGAGTGAGAGGGGCTACACTCACCAGAGTGAGAGGAGCTACACTCACCAGAGTGAGAGGGGGGCTACACTCACCAGAGTGAGAGAGGGGCTACACTCACCAGAGTGAGAGAGGGGCTACACTCACCAGAGTGAGAGGGGCTACACTCACCAGAGTGAGAGGGGCTACACTCACCAGAGTGAGAGGGGCTACACTCACCAGAGTGAGAGGGGCTACACTCACCAGAGTGAGAGAGGGGCTACACTCACCAGAGTGAGAGGGGCTACACTCACCAGAGTGAGAGGGGCTACACTCACCAGAGTGAGAGGGGCTACACTCACCAGAGTGAGAGGGGCTACACTCACCAGAGTGAGAGGGGCTACACTCACCAGAGTGAGAGGGGGCTACACTCACCAGAGTGAGAGGGGCTACACTCACCAGAGTGAGAGGGGCTACACTCACCAGAGTGAGAGAGGCTACACTCACCAGAGTGAGAGGGGCTACACTCACCAGAGTGAGAGAGGGGCACACTCACCAGAGTGAGAGAGGGGCACACTCACCAGAGTGAGAGGGGCTACACTCACCAGAGTGAGAGGGGCTACACTCACCAGAGTGAGAGGGGCTACACTCACCAGAGTGAGAGGGGCTACACTCACCAGAGTGAGAGAGGGGCTACACTCACCAGAGTGAGAGGGGCTACACTCACCAGAGTGAGAGGGGCTACACTCACCAGAGTGAGAGGGGCTACACTCACCAGAGTGAGAGGGGCTACACTCACCAGAGTGAGAGGGGCTACACTCACCAGAGTGAGAGGGGCTACACTCACCAGAGTGAGAGGGGCTACACTCACCAGAGTGAGAGAGGGCTACACTCACCAGAGTGAGAGGGGCTACACTCACCAGAGTGAGAGAGGGCTACACTCACCAGAGTGAGAGGGGCTACACTCACCAGAGTGAGAGGGGCTACACTCACCAGAGTGAGAGGGGCTACACTCACCAGAGTGAGAGGGGGGCTACACTCACCAGAGTGAGAGGGGCTACACTCACCAGAGTGAGAGGGGCTACACTCACCAGAGTGAGAGAGGCTACACTCACCAGAGTGAGAGGGGCTACACTCACCAGAGTGAGAGAGGGGCAACACTCACCAGAGTGAGAGAGGGGCAACACTCACCAGAGTGAGAGGGGCTACACTCACCAGAGTGAGAGAGGGCTACACTCACCAGAGTGAGAGGGGCTACACTCACCAGAGTGAGAGGGGCTACACTCACCAGAGTGAGAGAGGGGCTACACTCACCAGAGTGAGAGGGGCTACACTCACCAGAGTGAGAGGGGCTACACTCACCAGAGTGAGAGGGGCTACACTCACCAGAGTGAGAGGGGCTACACTCACCAGAGTGAGAGGGGCTACACTCACCAGAGTGAGAGGGGCTACACTCACCAGAGTGAGAGAGGGGCTACACTCACCAGAGTGAGAGGGGCTACACTCACCAGAGTGAGAGAGGGGCTACACTCACCAGAGTGAGAGGGGCTACACTCACCAGAGTGAGAGGGGCTACACTCACCAGAGTGAGAGGGGCTTCACTCACCAGAGTGAGAGGGGCTTCACTCACAAGTGAGAGGGGGGCTACACTCACCAGAGTGAGAGAGGGGCTACACTCACCAGAGTGAGAGGGGCTACACTCACCAGAGTGAGAGAGGGGCTACACTCACCAGAGTGAGAGGGGCTACACTCACCAGAGTGAGAGAGGGGCTACACTCACCAGAGTGAGAGGGGCTACACTCACCAGGGAGGGGCTACACTCACCAGAGTGAGAGGGGCTACACTCACCAGAGTGAGAGAGGGGCTACACTCACCAGAGTGAGAGGGGCTACACTCACCAGAGTGAGAGAGGGGCTACACTCACCAGAGTGAGAGGGGCTACACTCACCAGAGTGAGAGAGGGGCTACACTCACCAGAGTGAGAGAGGGGCTACACTCACCAGAGTGAGAGGGGCTACACTCACCAGGGAGGGGCTACACTCACCAGAGTGAGAGGGGCTACACTCACCAGAGTGAGAGAGGGGTTACACTCACCAGAGTGAGAGAGGGGGCTATACTCACCAGAGTGAGAGGGGCTACACTCACCAGGGAGGGGCTACACTCACCAGAGTGAGAGGGGCTACACTCACCAGAGTGAGAGAGGGGCTACACTCACCAGAGTGAGAGAGGGGCTACACTCACCAGAGTGAGAGGGGCTACACTCACCAGAGTGAGAGGGGCTACACTCACCAGAGTGAGAGGGGCTACACTCACCAGAGTGAGAGAGGGGCTACACTCACCAGAGTGAGAGGGGCTACACTCACCAGAGTGAGAGAGGGGCTACACTCACCAGAGTGAGAGGGGCTACACTCACCAGAGTGAGAGGGGCTACACTCACCAGGGAGGGGCTACACTCACCAGAGTGAGAGGGGCTACACTCACCAGAGTGAGAGGGGCTACACTCACCAGAGTGAGAGGGGCTACACTCACCAGAGTGAGAGAGGGGCTACACTCACCAGAGTGAGAGAGGGGCTACACTCACCAGAGTGAGAGGGGCTACACTCACCAGAGTGAGAGAGGGGCTACACTCACCAGAGTGAGAGGGGCTACACTCACCAGAGTGAGAGAGGGGCTACACTCACCAGAGTGAGAGGGGCTACACTCACCAGAGTGAGAGAGGGGCTACACTCACCAGAGTGAGAGGGGCTACACTCACCAGAGTGAGAGGGGCTACACTCACCAGGGAGGGGCTACACTCACCAGAGTGAGAGGGGCTACACTCACCAGAGTGAGAGGGGCTACACTCACCAGAGTGAGAGGGGCTACACTCACCAGAGTGAGAGAGGGGCTACACTCACCACAGTGAGAGGGGCTACACTCACCAGAGTGAGAGGGGCTACACTCACCAGAGTGAGAGGGGCTACACTCACCAGAGTGAGAGAGGGGCTACACTCACCAGAGTGAGAGGGGCTACACTCACCAGAGTGAGGAGGGGCTACACTCACCAGAGTGAGAGGGGCTACACTCACCAGAGTGAGAGGGGCTACACTCACCAGAGTGAGAGGGGCTACACTCACCAGAGTGAGAGGGGCTACACTCACCAGAGTGAGAGGGGCTACACTCACCAGAGTGAGAGAGGGGCTACACTCACCAGAGTGAGAGGGGCTACACTCACCAGAGTGAGAGAGGGGCTACACTCACCAGAGTGAGAGGGGCTACACTCACCAGAGTGAGAGGGGCTACAATCACCAGAGTGAGAGAGGGGCTACACTCACCAGGGAGGGGCTACACTCACCAGAGTGAGAGGGGCTACACTCACCAGAGGAGGAGAGGGCTACACTCACCAGAGTGAGAGAGGGGCTACGCTCACCAGAGTGAGAGGGGCTACACTCACCAGAGGGAGAGAGGGGCTACACTCACCAGAGTGAGAGGGGCTACACTCACCAGAGTGAGAGGGGCTACACTCACCAGAGTGAGAGAGGGGCTACACTCACCAGAGTGAGAGAGGGGCTACACTCACCAGAGTGAGAGGGGCTACACTCACCAGAGTGAGAGGGGCTACACTCACCAGAGTGAGGGGGGCTACACTCACCAGAGTGAGAGGGGCTACACTCACCAGAGTGAGAGGGGCTACACTCACCAGAGTGAGAGGGGCTACACTCACCAGAGTGAGAGGGGCTACACTCACCAGAGTGAGAGGGGCTACACTCACCAGAGTGAGAGAGGGGCTACACTCACCAGAGTGAGAGGGGCTACACTCACCAGAGTGAGAGGGGCTACACTCACCAGAGTGAGAGGGGCTACACTCACCAGAGTGAGAGGGGCTACACTCACCAGAGTGAGAGAGGGGCTACACTCACCAGAGTGAGAGGGGCTACACTCACCAGAGTGAGGGGGGCTACACTCACCAGAGTGAGAGGGGCTACACTCACCAGAGTGAGAGGGGCTACACTCACCAGAGTGAGAGGGGCTACACTCACCAGAGTGAGAGGGGCTACACTCACCAGAGTGAGAGGGGCTACACTCACCAGAGTGAGAGAGGGGCTACACTCACCAGAGTGAGAGGGGCTACACTCACCAGAGTGAGAGAGGGGCTACACTCACCAGAGTGAGAGGGGCTACACTCACCAGAGTGAGAGGGGCTACACTCACCAGAGTGAGAGGGGCTTCACTCACCAGAGTGAGAGGGGGCTTCACTCACCAGTGAGAGGGGGGCTACACTCACCAGAGTGAGAGAGGGGCTACACTCACCAGAGTGAGAGGGGCTACACTCACCAGAGTGAGAGAGGGGCTACACTCACCAGAGTGAGAGGGGCTACACTCACCAGAGTGAGAGAGGGGCTACACTCACCAGAGTGAGAGGGGCTACACTCACCAGAGTGAGGGGCTACACTCACCAGAGTGAGAGGGGCTACACTCACCAGAGTGAGAGAGGGGCTACACTCACCAGAGTGAGAGGGGCTACACTCACCAGAGTGAGAGAGGGGCTACACTCACCAGAGTGAGAGGGGCTACACTCACCAGAGTGAGAGAGGGGCTACACTCACCAGAGTGAGAGAGGGGCTACACTCACCAGAGTGAGAGGGGCTACACTCACCAGGGAGGGGCTACACTCACCAGAGTGAGAGGGGCTACACTCACCAGAGTGAGAGGGGTACACTCACCAGAGTGAGAGAGGGGCTACACTCACCAGAGTGAGAGGGGCTACACTCACCAGGGAGGGGCTACACTCACCAGAGTGAGAGGGGCTACACTCACCAGAGTGAGAGAGGGCTACACTCACCAGAGTGAGAGAGGGCTACACTCACCAGAGTGAGAGGGGCTACACTCACCAGAGTGAGAGAGGGGCTACACTCACCAGAGTGAGAGGGGCTACACTCACCAGAGTGAGAGAGGGCTACACTCACCAGAGTGAGAGGGGCTACACTCACCAGAGTGAGAGAGGGGCTACACTCACCAGAGTGAGAGGGGCTACACTCACCAGAGTGAGAGGGGCTACACTCACCAGGGAGGGGCTACACTCACCAGAGTGAGAGGGGCTACACTCACCAGAGTGAGAGGGGCTACACTCACCAGAGTGAGAGGGGCTACACTCACCAGAGTGAGAGAGGGGCTACACTCACCAGAGTGAGAGAGGGGCTACACTCACCAGAGTGAGAGGGGCTACACTCACCAGAGTGAGAGGGGCTACACTCACCAGAGTGAGAGGGGCTACACTCACCAGAGTGAGAGAGGGGCTACACTCACCAGAGTGAGAGGGGCTACACTCACCAGAGTGAAGAGGGGCTACACTCACCAGAGTGAGAGGGGCTACACTCACCAGAGTGAGAGGGGCTACACTCACCAGGGAGGGGCTACACTCACCAGAGTGAGAGGGGCTACACTCACCAGAGTGAGAGGGGCTACACTCACCAGAGTGAGAGGGGCTACACTCACCAGAGTGAGAGAGGGGCTACACTCACCAGAGTGAGAGGGGCTACACTCACCAGAGTGAGAGGGGCTACACTCACCAGAGTGAGAGGGGCTACACTCACCAGAGTGAGAGAGGGGCTACACTCACCAGAGTGAGAGGGGCTACACTCACCAGAGTGAGAGAGGGGCTACACTCACCAGAGTGAGAGGGGCTACACTCACCAGAGTGAGAGGGGCTACACTCACCAGAGTGAGAGGGGCTACACTCACCAGAGTGAGAGGGGCTACACTCACCAGAGTGAGAGAGGGGCTACACTCACCAGAGTGAGAGGGGCTACACTCACTAGAGTGAGAGAGGGGCTACACTCACCAGAGTGAGAGGGGCTACACTCACCAGAGTGAGAGGGGCTACAATCACCAGAGTGAGAGAGGGGCTACACTCACCAGGGAGGGGCTACACTCACCAGAGTGAGAGGGGCTACACTCACCAGAGTGAGAGGGGCTACACTCACCAGAGTGAGAGAGGGGCTACACTCACCAGAGTGAGAGGGGCTACACTCACCAGAGGGAGAGAGGGGCTACACTCACCAGAGTGAGAGGGGCTACACTCACCAGAGTGAGAGGGGCTACACTCACCAGAGTGAGAGGGGCTACACTCACCAGAGTGAGAGGGGCTACACTCACCAGAGTGAGAGAGGGGCTACACTCACCAGAGTGAGAGAGGGGCTACACTCACCAGAGTGAGAGGGGCTACACTCACCAGAGTGAGAGGGGCTACACTCACCAGAGTGAGAGAGGGGCTACACTCACCAGAGTGAGAGGGGCTACACTCACCAGAGTGAGAGGGGCTACACTCGCCAGAGTGAGAGGGGCTACACTCACCAGAGTGAGAGGGCTACACTCACCAGAGTGAGAGGAGCTACACTCACCAGAGTGAGAGGGGCTACACTCACCAGAGTGAGAGGGGCTACACTCACCAGAGTGAGAGGGGGGCTACACTCACCAGAGTGAGAGAGGGGCTACACTCACCAGGGAGGGGCTACACTCACCAGAGTGAGAGGGGCTACACTCACCAGAGTGAGAGGGGCTACACTCACCAGAGTGAGAGAGGGGCTACACTCACCAGAGTGAGAGGGGCTACACTCACCAGAGGGAGAGAGGGCTACACTCACCAGAGTGAGAGGGGCTACACTCACCAGAGTGAGAGGGGCTACACTCACCAGAGTGAGAGGGGCTACACTCACCAGAGTGAGAGGGGCTACACTCACCAGAGTGAGAGGGGCTACACTCACCAGAGTGAGAGGGGCTACACTCACCAGAGTGAGAGAGGGCTACACTCACCAGAGTGAGAGAGGGGCTACACTCACCAGAGTGAGAGGGGCTACACTCACCAGAGTGAGAGAGGGGCTACACACTCACCAGAGTGAGAGGGGCTACACTCACCAGAGTGAGAGGGGGCTACACTCGCCAGAGTGAGAGGGGCTACACTCACCAGAGTGAGAGGGGCTACACTCACCAGAGTGAGAGGAGCTACACTCACCAGAGTGAGAGGGGCTACACTCACCAGAGTGAGAGAGGGGCTACACTCACCAGAGTGAGAGAGGGGCTACACTCACCAGAGTGAGAGGGGCTACACTCACCAGAGTGAGAGGGGGCTACACTCACCGAGTGAGAGGGGCTACACTCACCAGAGTGAGAGGGGCTACACTCACCAGAGTGAGAGAGGGGCTACACTCACCAGAGTGAGAGGGGCTACACTCACCAGAGTGAGAGGGGCTACACTCACCAGAGTGAGAGGGGCTACACTCACCAGAGTGAGAGGGGCTACACTCACCAGAGTGAGAGGGGCTACACTCACCAGAGTGAGAGGGGGGCTACACTCACCAGAGTGAGAGGGGCTACACTCACCAGAGTGAGAGGGGCTACACTCACCAGAGTGAGAGAGGCTACACTCACCAGAGTGAGAGGGGCTACACTCACCAGAGTGAGAGAGGGGCAACACTCACCAGAGTGAGAGAGGGGCAACACTCACCAGAGTGAGAGGGGCTACACTCACCAGAGTGAGAGAGGGGCTACACTCACCAGAGTGAGAGGGGCTACACTCACCAGAGTGAGAGGGGCTACACTCACCAGAGTGAGAGAGGGGCTACACTCACCAGAGTGAGAGGGGCTACACTCACCAGAGTGAGAGGGGCTACACTCACCAGAGTGAGGGGCTACACTCACCAGAGTGAGAGGGGCTACACTCACCAGAGTGAGAGGGGCTACACTCACCAGAGTGAGAGGGGCTACACTCACCAGAGTGAGAGGGGGCTACACTCACCAGAGTGAGAGGGCTACACTCACCAGAGTGAGAGGGGCTACACTCACCAGAGTGAGAGGGGCTACACTCACCAGAGTGAGAGGGGCTACACTCACCAGAGTGAGAGAGGGCTACACTCACCAGAGTGAGAGGGGCTACACTCACCAGAGTGAGAGGGGCTACACTCACCAGAGTGAGAGGGGCTACACTCACCAGAGTGAGAGGGCTACACTCACCAGAGTGAGAGGGGCTACACTCACCAGAGTGAGAGGGGCTACACTCACCAGAGTGAGAGAGGGGCTACACTCACCAGAGTGAGAGGGGCTACACTCACCAGAGTGAGAGGGGCTACACTCACCAGAGTGAGAGGGGCTACACTCACCAGAGTGAGAGGGGCTACACTCACCAGAGTGAGAGGGGCTACACTCACCAGAGTGAGAGGGGGCTACACTCACCAGAGTGAGAGGGGGCTACACTCACCAGAGTGAGAGGGGCTACACTCACCAGAGTGAGAGGGGCTACACTCACCAGAGTGAGAGGGGCTACACTCACCAGAGTGAGAGGGGCTACACTCACCAGAGTGAGAGAGGGGCTACACTCACCAGAGTGAGAGGGGCTACACTCACCAGAGTGAGAGGGGCTACACTCACCAGAGTGAGAGGGGCTACACTCACCAGAGTGAGAGGGGCTACACTCACCAGAGTGAGAGGGGCTACACTCACCAGAGTGAGAGGGGCTACACTCACCAAGTGAGGGGGGCTACACTCACCAGAGTGAGAGAGGGGCTACACTCACCAGAGTGAGAGGGGCTACACTCACCAGAGTGAGAGAGGGGCTACACTCACCAGAGTGAGAGGGGCTACACTCACCAGAGTGAGAGAGGGCTACACTCACCAGAGTGAGAGGGGCTACACTCACCAGGGAGGGGCTACACTCACCAGAGTGAGAGGGGCTACACTCACAGAGTGAGAGAGGGGCTACACTCACCAGAGTGAGAGGGGCTACACTCACCAGAGTGAGAGAGGGGCTACACTCACCAGAGTGAGAGGGGCTACACTCACCAGAGTGAGAGAGGGGCTACACTCACCAGAGTGAGAGAGGGCTACACTCACCAGAGTGAGAGGGCTACACTCACCAGGAGAGGGGCTACACTCACCAGAGTGAGAGGGGCTACACTCACCAGAGTGAGAGAGGGGTCTACACTCACCAGAGTGAGAGAGGGGCTATACACTCACCAGAGTGAGAGGGGCTACACTCACCAGAGGAGGGGCTACACTCACCAGAGTGAGAGGGGCTACACTCACCAGAGTGAGAGAGGGGCTACACTCACCAGAGTGAGAGAGGGGCTACACTCACCAGAGTGAGAGGGGCTACACTCACCAGAGTGAGAGAGGGGCTACACTCACCAGAGTGAGAGGGGCTACACTCACCAGAGTGGAGAGGGGCTACACTCACCAGAGTGAGAGGGGCTACACTCACCAGAGTGAGAGAGGGGCTACACTCACCAGAGTGTGAGAGGGGCTACACTCACCAGAGTGAGAGGGGCTACACTCACCAGGAGAGGGGCTACACTCACCAGAGTGAGAGGGGCTACACTCACCAGAGTGAGAGGGGCTACACTCACCAGAGTGAGAGGGGCTACACTCACCAGAGTGAGAGGGGCTACACTCACCAGAGTGAGAGAGGGGCTACACTCACCAGAGTGAGAGGGCTACACTCACCAGAGTGAGAGGGGGCTACACTCACCAGAGTGAGAGGGGCTACACTCACCAGAGTGAGAGAGGGGCTACACTCACCAGAGTGAGAGGGGCTACACTCACCAGAGTGAGAGAGGGGCTACACTCACCAGAGTGAGAGGGGCTACACTCACCAGAGTGAGAGGGGCTACATCACCAGGGAGGGGCTACACTCACCAGAGTGAGAGGGGCTACACTCACCAGAGTGAGAGGGGCTACACTCACCAGAGTGAGAGGGGCTACACTCACCAGAGTGAGAGGGGCTACACTCACCAGAGTGAGAGGGGCTACACTCACCAGAGTGAGAGGGGCTACACTCACCAGAGTGAGAGGGGCTACACTCACCAGAGTGAGAGAGGGGCTACACTCACCAGAGTGAGAGGGGCTACACTCACCAGAGTGAGAGGGGCTACACTCACCAGAGTGAGAGGGGCTACACTCACCAGAGTGAGAGGGGCTACACTCACCAGAGTGAGAGGGGCTACACTCACCAGAGTGAGAGGGGCTACACTCACCAGAGTGAGAGGGGCTACACTCACCAGAGTGAGAGAGGGGCTACACTCACCAGAGTGAGAGGGGCTACACTCACCAGAGTGAGAGAGGGGCTACACTCACCAGAGTGAGAGGGGCTACACTCACCAGAGTGAGAGGGCTACACTCACCAGAGTGAGAGAGGGCTACACTCACCAGGGAGGGGCTACACTCACCAGAGTGAGAGGGGCTACACTCACCAGAGTGAGAGGGGCTACACTCACCAGAGTGAGAGAGGGGCTACCTCACCAGAGTGAGAGGGGCTACACTCACCAGAGGAGAGGGGCTACACTCACCAGAGTGAGAGGGGCTACACTCACCAGAGTGAGAGGGGCTACACTCACCAGAGTGAGAGAGGGGCTACACTCACCAGAGAGAGAGGGGCTACACTCACCAGAGTGAGAGGGGCTACACTCACCAGAGTGAGAGGGGCTACACTCACCAGAGTGAGGGGGCTACA
Source organism: Procambarus clarkii (assembly GCF_040958095.1). NCBI lineage: Eukaryota > Metazoa > Arthropoda > Malacostraca > Decapoda > Cambaridae > Procambarus > Procambarus clarkii. The sequence continues at coordinate 26,947,151 of NC_091175.1, forward strand.
CTCACCAGAGTGAGAGGGGCTACACTCACCAGAGTGAGAGGGGCTTACACTCACCAGAGTGAGAGGGGCTACACTCACCAGAGTGAGGAGGGGCTACACTCACCAGAGTGAGAGGGGCTACACTCACCAGAGTGAGAGAGGGGCTACACTCACCAGAGTGAGAGGGGCTACACTCACCAGAGTGAGAGAGGGCTACACTCACCAGAGTGAGATAGGGGCTACACTCACCAGAGTGAGAGGGGCTACACTCACCAGAGTGAGAGGGGCTACACTCACCAGAGTGAGAGGGGCTACACTCACCAGAGTGAGAGGGGCTACACTCACCAGAGTGAGAGGGGCTACACTCACCAGAGTGAGAGGGGCTACACTCACCAGAGTGAGAGAGGGCTACACTCACCAGAGTGAGAGGGGCTACACTCACCAGAGTGAGAGGGGCTACACTCACCAGAGTGAGAGAGGGGCTACACTCACCAGAGTGAGAGGGGCTACACTCACCAGAGTGAGAGAGGGGCTACACTCACCAGAGTGAGAGGGGGCTACACTCACCAGAGTGAGAGAGGGGCTACACTCACCAGAGTGAGAGAGGGGCTACACTCACCAGAGTGAGAGGGGCTACACTCACCAGAGTGAGAGGGGGCTACACTCACCAGAGTGAGAGGGGCTACACTCACCAGAGTGAGAGGGGCTACACTCACCAGAGTGAGAGAGGGGCTACACTCACCAGAGTGAGAGGGGCTACACTCACCAGAGTGAGAGGGGGCTACACTCACCATAGTGAGAGGGGCTACACTCACCAGAGTGAGAGGGGCTACACTCACCAGAGTGAGAGGGGCTACACTCACCAGAGTGAGAGAGGGGCTACACTCACCAGAGTGAGAGGGGCTACACTCACCAGAGTGAGAGAGGGGCTACACTCACCAGAGTGAGAGGGGCTACACTCACCAGAGTGAGAGAGGGGCTACACTCACCAGAGTGAGAGAGGGGCTACACTCACCAGAGTGAGAGGGGCTACACTCACCAGAGTGAGAGGGGCTACACTCACCAGAGTGAGAGGGGCTACACTCACCAGAGTGAGAGAGGGGCTTACACTCACCAGAGTGAGAGAGGGGGCTACACTCACCAGAGTGAGAGGGGCTACACTCACCAGTGAGAGGGGCTACACTCACCAGAGTGAGAGGGGCTACACTCACCAGAGTGAGAGAGGGGCTACACTCACCAGAGTGAGAGAGGGGCTACACTCACCAGAGTGAGAGGGGCTACACTCACCAGAGTGAGAGAGGGGCTACACTCACCAGAGTGAGAGGGGCTACACTCACCAGAGTGAGAGAGGGGCTACACTCACCAGAGTGAGAGGGGCTACACTCACCAGAGTGAGAGAGGGGCTACACTCACCAGAGTGAGAGGGGCTACACTCACCAGAGTGAGAGGGGCTACACTCACCAGAGTGAGAGGGGCTACACTCACCAGAGTGAGAGGGGGCTACACTCACCAGAGTGAGAGGGGCTACACTCACCAGAGTGAGAGGGGCTACACTCACCAGAGTGAGAGAGGGGCTACACTCACCAGAGTGAGAGAGGGGCTACACTCACCAGAGTGAGAGGGGCTACACTCACCAGAGTGAGAGAGGGCTACACTCACCAGAGTGAGAGGGGCTACACTCACCAGAGTGAGAGAGGGGCTACACTCACCAGAGTGAGAGGGGCTACACTCACCAGAGTGAGAGAGGGGCTACACTCACCAGAGTGAGAGGGGCTACACTCACCAGAGTGAGAGGGGCTACACTCACCAGAGTGAGAGGGGCTACACTCACCAGAGTGAGAGGGGCTACACTCACCAGAGTGAGAGGGGCTACACTCACCAGAGTGAGAGGGGCTACACTCACCAGAGTGAGAGAGGGGCTACACTCACCAGAGTGAGAGGGGCTACACTCACCAGAGTGAGAGGGGCTACACTCACCAGAGTGAGAGGGGCTACACTCACCAGAGTGAGAGAGGGGCTACACTCACCAGAGTGAGAGGGGCTACACTCACCAGAGTGAGAGAGGGGCTACACTCACCAGAGTGAGAGGGGCTACACTCACCAGAGTGAGAGGGGCTACACTCACCAGAGTGAGAGGGGCTACACTCACCAGAGTGAGAGGGGCTACACTCACCAGAGTGAGAGAGGGCTACACTCACCAGAGTGAGAGGGGCTACACTCACCAGAGTGAGAGGGGCTACACTCACCAGAGTGAGAGGGGCTACACTCACCAGAGTAGAGAGGGGCTACACTCACCAGAGTGAGAGGGGCTACACTCACCAGAGTGAGAGGGGCTACACTCACCAGAGGAGAGGGGCTACACTCACCAGAGTGAGAGGGGCTACACTCACCAGAGTGAGAGGGGGCTACACTCACCAGAGTGAGAAGAGGGGGCTACACTCACCAGAGTGAGAGGGGCTACACTCACCAGAGTGAGAGAGGGGCTACACTCACCAGAGTGAGAGGGGCTACACTCACCAGAGTGAGAGGGGCTACACTCACCAGAGTGAGAGAGGGGCTACACTCACCAGAGTGAGAGGGGCTACACTCACCAGAGTGAAGAGGGGCTACACTCACCAGAGTGAGAGGGGCTACACTCACCAGAGTGAGAGAGGGGCTACACTCACCAGAGTGAGGAGGGGCTACACTCACCAGAGTGAGAGGGGTACACTCACAGGAGGGGCTACACTCACCAGAGTGAGAGGGGCTACACTCACCAGAGTGAGAGGGGCTACACTCACCAGAGTGAGAGGGGCTACACTCACCAGAGTGAGAGAGGGGCTACACTCACCAGAGTGAGAGAGGGGCTACACTCACCAGAGTGAGAGGGGCTACACTCACCAGAGTGAGAGGGGCTACACTCACCAGAGTGAGAGAGGGGCTACACTCACCAGAGTGAGAGGGGCTACACTCACCAGAGTGAGAGGGGCTACACTCACCAGAGTGAGAGGGGCTACACTCACCAGAGTGAGAGGAGCTACACTCACCAGAGTGAGAGGGGGGCTACACTCACCAGAGTGAGAGAGGGGCTACACTCACCAGAGTGAGAGAGGGGCTACACTCACCAGAGTGAGAGGGGCTACACTCACCAGAGTGAGAGGGGGCTACACTCACCAGAGTGAGAGGGGCTACACTCACCAGAGTGAGAGGGGCTACACTCACCAGAGTGAGAGAGGGGCTACACTCACCAGAGTGAGAGGGGCTACACTCACCAGAGTGAGAGGGGCTACACTCACCAGAGTGAGAGGGGCTACACTCACCAGAGTGAGAGAGGCTACACTCACCAGAGTGAGAGGGGCTACATTCACCAGAGTGAGAGGGGCTACACTCACCAGAGTGAGAGGGGGGCTACACTCACCAGAGTGAGAGGGGCTACACTCACCAGAGTGAGAGGGGCTACACTCACCAGAGTGAGAGAGGCTACACTCACCAGAGTGAGAGAGGGGCAACACTCACCAGAGTGAGAGGGGGGCTACACTCACCAGAGTGAGAGAGGGGCTACACTCACCAGAGTGAGAGGGGGGCTACACTCACCAGAGTGAGAGAGGGGCTACACTCACCAGAGAGGGGCTACACTCACCAGAGTGAGAGGGGCTACACTCACCAGAGAGGGGCTACACTCACCAGAGTGAGAGGGGCTACACTCACCAGAGTGAGAGGGGCTACACTCACCAGAGTGAGAGAGGGGCTACACTCACCAGAGTGAGAGAGGGGCTACACTCACCAGAGTGAGAGGGGCTACACTCACCAGAGAATATACATGTATATTTATCGTTCCCAGTGTAACTATTTTATAAACTATCAATCGCAAACCCCCCCCACCCTATATGAACCTCCCCACCCTTCCCTCTCACTCAATTCCCCCTCCTCCCTCTTCTATTTTTGCTTCTTATCTCTTTTTGTGTTTCTCCTTCCTGCCTTAGTCTACTCTCTGACAAGCGTGACGATACGAAGCCCCAGCTGTGATGGGGGGAGGGGGGGGTCGTGGGGTCGTGGGGAAGAGAAGAGGTGCCAGCTAGGAAGGGGTCGTGAGATGAGGGACGACCAGCCTCCCTCGGGCGGCTGGTCGCCACTGGAGGAATGCTCCCAGAGACAACATGTGTTCCCTATTACTGCCGCTGCTCCTGTCTCCCACCCAGAGTCCCAACCCCCAGGCCCACCCCTAGGACTCACCCCTCCCAAACCCCCACCGTAATTACAGCAACATTACAAGGGCAGAACCCACTCCCGTTGTAATTTCCGTCATTTCAGTTGTCACGAAACCAGGAAAAAAGGGGAGGGGTAAACAATACTTTAATTCCCTTTTTGTAGAGTCCAAATTGAATGCACTTGGCAAGAGCTTTTTCCGGAGTACGATATTATATGTTGAATACAAAACAGCGTAGCTATTATCTAGATAAGAGACATACATAAAAGACACTAAGACAAATTGCAAAGTCTAAAAAGTCTTAAAAAAAAAAAAAAACCGAGACGTGGTTGAGCTTCAGCCCCAAAATTACTTTAATGCAACCACTTGCATGAATGCTTAAGAAGACTCAACTAAATGCAATATAAATCCTGGAGAAGTTGCAACACATTCCCAGTAATACAATGTAATTCAGACGGCCAAATTACTGCAACCCGAACCGCTTAAATAAACGCCGCACACGCTTCTAAAGTAATGAAATACAAACCCCCAAACTAAATGTAATTTACACCTAATGAGCACAAGGCTAACCTCTTGGTGAGTATTTGTTTACATCCAAATGATACCAATACAACTCACCAAAAATACACACACGCACACACACATACACACATACATACACACACTTGTGTCCTAGTCTTTGACCACATGATGGAATTCAAACTTATGACCATGGGACAAGAGATCTGGGAAAGGAGAGCTGACTACAGGAAAGGGGACTATATGAGGATAAGGGACTATCTGGGTGAAGTGCAGTGGGAGGAAGAAATTAGGGGAAAAACAGTCCAAGATATGATGGACCTAGTCATACAGAAATGCCAGGAGGCCGAAGAGAGATTTATACCAACGGTAAAGGGAAAAAATAAGAAGGAATATAATAACCCATGGTTTAATAGACAGTGTCAGGAAGCAAAAATGGCCAGCAGGCGGGAGTGGAGGAAGTACAGAAGACAAAGAACAGAGGACAACAGAAGCAGATACAACAGAGCTAGGAACGATTACATTAACATAAGACGAACATCGGAAAGGGACTATGAGAACGATATTGCAATCAAAGCGAAAAAACAACCTAAGTTACTATACAGTCATATAAGAAGAAAAATGTCGGTGAATGACCAAGTGACAAGACTAAGGAAGACAGAGGGGGCATATACTGAAAGTGACAAGGAAATCTGCGAGGCACTGAATGCCAGTTTCCATGGAGTGTTCACTACCGAGCCTGAGCAGCTCCCATTGTTGGAAGGGGTTACCCTAGATGAAAGACTATCAGATATAGAGGTGACAGCAGAGGAGGTAATGAAACAGTTGACAACTCTAGATGCAACTAAAGCAGTTGGACCAGACAAAGTATCACCGTGGATACTAAAAGAAGCAGCACAGGCCCTCAGCGTGCCTCTGGCAATGATCTTTAATGAGTCACTTATGTCAGGAGAATTGCCCAGTTGCTGGAAGAAGGCAAATGTCGTGCCGATCTTCAAGAAAGGAGATAGGGAGGAGGCACTTAACTACAGACCTGTATCACTGACAAGCATCCCCTGTAAAATACTGGAAAGAATAATTAGGCTACGACTGGTTGCACACCTGGAGAACATTAGGTTTGTGAACAAACATCAACATGGGTTCTGGACAGGGAAATCGTGCCTAACAAACCTTCTGGAATTCTATGATAAAACAACGAGGATAAGACAGGACAGAGATGGTTGGGCAGACTGCATATTTCTGGACTGCCAAAAAGCCTTTGATACAGTACCGCACATGAGACTGCTGTTCAAGCTCGAGAGGCAGGCAGGGGTGGGGGGAAAGGTCCTAGAATGGATAAGGAACTACCTAACAGGAAGGAGCCAAAGAGTTACGGTAAGGGGCGAGAAGTCGGACTGGCGAACAGTAACAAGTGGAGTACCACAAGGATCGGTGCTGGGACCAATTCTATTTCTTGTATATCTTAACGGCATGTTTACAGGCGTAGAGTCCTACATGTCGATGTTTGCGGATGATGCAAAGTTGATGAGAAGAGTTGTGACAGATGAGGATTGCAAGATCCTCCAAGAGGACCTGAACAGATTGCAGAGATGGTCAGAGAAATGGCTACTAGAATTCAACACGAGCAAATGTAAAGTTATGGAAATGGGACTAGGAGATAGGAGACCAAAGGGACAGTACACAATGAAGGGGAACAGCCTACCTGTAACGACGCGTGAAAGAGACCTGGGGGTGGACGTAACACCTAATCTATCTCCTGAGGCACATATTAATAGGATAACGACAGCAGCGTACTCTACACTGGCAAAAGTTAGAACATCATTCAGAAACCTAAGTAAGGAGGCATTTAGGGCGCTTTACACTGCCTACTTGAGGCCAGTCTTAGAGTATGCCGCCTCATCATGGAGTCCCCATCTGAAGAAGCATATAATGAAACTGGAAAAGGTTCAGAGGTTTGCAACGAGACTCGTCCCAGAGCTACGAGGGATGGGGTATGAAGAGCGCCTGAGGGAACTGTGCCTTACGACACTAGAAAGAAGAAGGGAGAGGGGGGACATGATAGGAACGTATAAGATACTCAGAGGAATTGACAGAGTGGACATAGACGAAATGTTCACACGGAATAGTAACAGAACGAGAGGACATGGATGGAAGCTTGAAACTCAGATGAGTCACAGAGATGTTAGGAAGTTTTCTTTTAGCGTGAGAGTAGTGGGGAAATGGAATGCACTTCAGGAACAGGTTGTGGAAGCAAATACTATTCATAATTTTAAAACCAGGTATGATAGGGAAATGGGACAGGAGTCATTGCTGTAAACAACCGATGCTCGAAAGGCGGGATCCAAGAGTCAATGCTCGATCCTGCAGACACAACTAGGTGAGTACAACTAGGTGAGTACACTCAGAAGTTCTCACTCACACTCAGCCGGTGGCTGAGCAGACAGCACACTGGACGCGTGAACCCGGGTTCGATTCCGGGCGCCGGCGAGAAACAATGGGCAGAGTTTCTTTCACCCTAATGCACCTGTTACCTAGCAGTAAATAGGTACCTGGGAGTTAGTCAGCTGTCACGGGCTGCTTCCTGTGTGTGTGTGTGTTTGTGTGTGTGTGGTGTGGAAAAAAAAAGTAGTTAGTAACAGTTGATTGACAGTTGAGAGGCGGGCCGAAAGAGCAGAGCTTAACCCCCGCAAGCACAACTAGGTGAATTCAACTAGGTGAATACACAGTGTGTGTGTAAAGTTCTCAACTGTCAACCTGACAGTTGAGAGGCGGGACCAAAGAGCCAGAGCTCAACCCCTGCAAGCACAATTAGGTAAGTACACACACTCACACACACATGGAGCCCGTACCTTGTCAAGCACAAGACGAAGCTAGAAAAAGTTTAGAGGTATGCCACTAGGCTAGTCCCAGAACTAAGAGGCATGAGTTACGAGGACAGGCTGCAGGAAATACACCTTACGACACTGGAAGACAGAAGAGTAAGGAAAGACATGATCACTACCTACAAAATTCTCAGAGGAATTGACAGAGTAGACAAGGATAAACTGACTAACACGGGTGGTACGCGAACAAGGGGACACAGGTGGAAACTGAGTACTCAAATGAGCCACAGACACGTTAGAAAAACCTTTTTCAGTGTCAGAGTAGTTAACAAGTGGAGACATTAGGTAGTGATGTGGTGGAGGCTGACTCCATACACTGTTTTAAATGTAGAAATGACAGAGCCCAGTAGGCTCAGGAACCTGTACACCAGTTGATTGATTGTTGAGAGGCGGGACCAAAGAACTAGAGCTCAACCTCCGCTAGCACAACTAGGTGATTACACACACACACACACCCACACCCACACACACACACACACACCCACACACACACACACACACACACACAAAGAACTAGGAATCAAAAGGCTGGCATACCGAAAGGGGAATTATGAACAGATGAGAAGTTTCCTAAGTGAAATACCTTGGGACACAGACCTCAGAGACAAGTCTGTACAGGGTATGATGGACTATGTTACCCAAAAGTGTCAGGAGGCAGTAAACAGGTTCATCCCGGCCCAAAGGGATAAATCCGAGAAGCAACAGAAGAATCCATGGTATAATAGGGCATGTATGGAAGCGAAGAAACTGAACAAAAAGGCGTGGAGGAACTTCCGGAATAACAGAACACCAGAAAGCAGGGAGAGATACCAGAGAACCAGGAATGAGTACGTCAGGGTGAGAAGAGAAGCAGAGAAAAATTTTGAAAATGATATAGCAAACAAAGCCAAGACCGAACCAAAGCTACTCCACAGTCACATCAGAAGGAAAACAACAGTGAAAGAACAGGTATTAAAACTTAGAACAGGCGAGGACAGGTATACAGAGAATGACAGAGAGGTGTGTGAGGAACTCAACAAGAGGTTCCAGGAGGTCTTCACAATAGAACAGGGTGAGGTCACTGTGCTAGGAGAAAGGGAGGTAAACCAGGCGGCCTTGGAGGAGTTCGAAATTACGAGAGAGGAGGTCAAGAGACACCTGCTGGATCTGGATGTTAGAAAGGCGGTTGGTCCAGATGGGATCTCACCATGGGTACTGAAAGAGTGTGCAGAGGCACTTTGCTTGCCACTCTCCATAGTGTATAGTAAGTCACTAGAGACGGGAGACCTACCAGAAATATGGAAGACGGCGAATGTGGTCCCAATATACAAAAAGGGCGACAGACAAGAGGCACTGAACTACAGGCCAGTGTCCTTGACTTGTATACCATGCAAGGTGATGGAGAAGATCGTGAGAAAAAACATGGTAACACATCTGGAGAGAAGGGACTTCGTGACAAATCGCCAACATGGATTCAGGGAGGGTAAATCTTGCCTTACAGGCTTGATAGAATTCTACGATCAGGTGACACAGATTAAGCAAGAAAGAGAGGGCTGGGCGGACTGCATTTTCTTGGATTGTCGGAAAGCCTTTGACACAGTACCGCATAAGAGGCTGGTACATAAGCTGGAGAGACAGGCAGGTGTAGCTGGTAAGGTGCTCCAGTGGATAAGGGAGTATCTAAGCAATAGGAAGCAGAGAGTTACGGTGAGGGGTGAGACCTCCGATTGGCGTGAAGTCACCAGTGGAGTCCCACAGGGCTCTGTACTCGGTCCTATCTTGTTTCTGATATATGTAAATGATCTCCCGGAGTGTATCGATTCATTTCTCTCAATGTTTGCGGACGATGCTAAAATTATGAGAAGGATTAAAACAGAAGAGGACTGTTTGAGGCTTCAAGAAGACCTAGACAAGCTGAAGGAATGGTCGAACAAATGGTTGTTAGAGTTTAACCCAACCAAATGTAATGTAATGAAGATAGGTGTAGGGAGCAGGAGGCCAGATACAAGGTATCATCTGGGAGAGGAAATTCTTCAGGAGTCAGAGAAGGAAAAAGACTTGGGGGTTGATATCACGCCAGACCTGTCTCCTGCAGCACATATCAAGCGGATAACATCAGCGGCATATGCCAGGCTGGCCAACATACGAACGGCATTCAGAAACTTGTGTAAAGAATCATTCAGAACTTTGTATACCACATATGTCAGGCCAATCCTGGAGTATGCAGCCCCAGCATGGAGTCCATATCTAGTCAAGGATAAGACTAAACTGGAAAAGGTTCAAAGGTTTGCCATCAGACTAGTACCCGAGCTGAGAGGTATGAGCTACGAGGAGAGACTACGGGAATTAAACCTCACTTCGCTGGAAGACAGAAGAGTTAGGGGGGACATGATCACCACATTCAAGATTCTGAAGGGGATTGATAGGGTAGATAAAGACAGTCTATTTAACACAAGGGGAACACGCACAAGGGGACACAGGTGGAAACTGAGTGCCCAAATGAGCCACAGAGATATTAGAAAGAACTTTTTTAGTGTCAGAGTGGTTGACAAATGGAATGCATTAGGGGGTGATGTGGTGGAGGCTCACTCCATACACAGTTTCAAGTGTAGATATGACAGAGCCCGATAGGCTCAGGAATCTGTACACCTGTTGATTGACGGTTGAGAGGCGGGACCAAAGAGCCAGAGCTCAACCCCCGCAAACACAACTAGGTGAGTACAACTAGGTGAGTACACACACACACACACACACACACAGGAGTCTCGTAGGGGCCTCGTAGCCTGGTGGATAGCGCGCAGGATTCGTAATTCTGTGGCGCAGGTTCGATTCCCGCACGAGGCAGAAACAAATGGGCAAAGTTTCTTTCACCCTGAATGTCCCTGTTACCTAGCAGTAAATAGGTACCTGGGAGTTAGTCAGCTGTCACGGGCTGCTTCCTGGGGTGTGTGTGTGTGTGGTGTGGAAAAAAAAAAAAAAAAAAAAAAAAAAAAAAAAAAAAAAAAAAAATAGTTAGTAAACAGTTGATTGACAGTTGAGAGGCGGGCTGAAAGAGCAAAGCTCAACCCCCGTAAAAACACAACTAGTAAACACACACACAAAGAAAGAGAAAGATGGGCAGGCTGCCTTTTCTTGGCCTCTCAAAAAGCCTTTGACACAGTACCCCATAAAATGTTGTTACAAAAGCGGGAGCAACAGGCAGGAGTAAAGGGTAAGGTGCTCCAGTGGAGAAAGGAGTGATCTATGCAACAGGAAACAGCGAGTAACTGTGAAGGGGAAGACATCAGAGTGACTCAAAAATTTGGGACGAGGCTAGTCCCGCAGTTGCATGGGATGGGATATGAAGATCGACAGAAGAAACTGAACCTAACAACGTTCGAAAAAAAGGAGGGAGCGTGGAGATATGATAGCAGCATACAAAATACTTAGGGGGATTGATAGAGTGGAAATAGACGAAATGTTCACACGGAGTACCAACAGAACAAGGGGACATGGGTGGAAGCTGGAAACTCAGATAAGTCATATAGATGTTAGAAAGTTAAATTTTAGCGTGAGAGTTGAGAAGAGGAATGAACTAAAGGAGCAGGTTGAGGAAGCAAACACTATTCATAGCTTTAAAACTAGGAGCCGGTCGGCCGAGTGGACAGCACGCTGTACTTGTGATCCTGTGGTCCCGGGTTGGATCCCGGGCGCCGGCGAGAAACAATGGGCAGAGTTTCTTTCACCCTATGCCCCTGTTACCTAGCAGTAAAATAGGTACCTGGGTGTTAGTCAGCTGTCACGGGCTGCTTCCTGGGGGTGGAGGCCTGGTCGAGGACCGGGCCGCGGGGACACTAAAACACACACACACATAAACACACACACACACACCCACACACACACACACACACACACACACACACACACACACACACACACACACACTTTTAAACTGGAAAAGGTTCAAAGGTTTGCCACCAGACTAGTACCCGAGCTGAGAGGTATGAGCTACGAGGAGAGACTACGGGAATTAAACCTCACTTCGCTGGAAGACAGAAGAGTTAGGGGGGACATGATCACCACATTCAAGATTCTGAAGGGGATTGATAGGGTAGATAAAGACAGTCTATTTAGCACAAGGGGAACACGCACAAGGGGACACAGGTGGAAACTGAGTGCCCAAATGAGCCACAGAGATATTAGAAAGAACTTTTTTAGTGTCAGAGTGGTTGACAAATGGAATGCATTAGGGGGTGATGTGGTGGAGGCTGACTCCATACACAGTTTCAAGTGTAGATATGACAGAGCCCGATAGGCTCAGGAATCTGTACACCTGTTGATTGACGGTTGAGAGGCGGGACCAAAGAGCCAGAGCTCAACCCCCGCAAACACAACTAGGTGAGTACACACTAAACAAATGCAAGTAAAATACATGCAATAAATTCCTTTCGCAATAATCCAAACACTGAATTTTCGTACAAGCAAACTGTTGATCCTCGAGGAGCAGGTGTTTTGTTAACACTTGCTCCTCAGGACCATACCTCGGCCTGCATGGGTTTTCCCGTCCACATAAATATTACACGAACACCTGTCAGGCTGTTGCATGTGTTCTCCCAATCTCAACCCATAAATGATTGAAAGCCTTTAAAACACATGTCTGAAAAGCTCCATATGTTGTTATTTACATATAGACATAATCTTTATTTACATGACCACATAATTGTTATTTACATAGACAGGTATTTATTAGATACATTGACATTATAGATGACATATAACTATTGTTAACATGGACATATAACTGTTTTTTTAACTATTGCTAAAATGGACATATAACTACTTTTTACAAAGACACAAAACTGTTGTTTTCATGGACATATAACTGTTTTTTTTTTTTACACAGACAAATACACATAACTGCTATCCAAATCCCAACACAAAAGCTGTTTCCACAAACACATAAAAGACCATAAATCCCCTAGCTAAACCCATTAACAAGAGTACATAAGCACTGCTCAACCCTCCTCATTAATGCCACAAAAGCCACTATGTTAAAACCTTATAATCCAACAAACACAGAGTTAAATTATCCTCAAATTTATGGCGCAATATTGTAGTTGAGTGCAACAAAATCTTTTGGACTAATAAAACAGAATTACCTCCCTTGAACAGAACATCATCGCGTAGATTAATGCAATATTGTAGTTAGTTTCAATACAATAATCATAATTAATGCAATTATCAACGTCACACGCTGTGTTTGTGACTGAGAGAATGTATTATTACCCAACTGATCATTTCATCTACATTAACTAGATTGTAGGTCGAAATTAAAATGATTGTATTGAATATATGCAAATTTTAATTTCTAAAATAATATTTGTGTGATTTTTTTCGAATATATGCAAATAATTACACTTATGCAACTTACAGTGATAAGTTGATACGATTCAATAAGTGGACACGATTCAATTCACTTATCAATTCACATCAATTAAATCGTATCAACTTCGAGAACTGGTTCAATGATACGACCGTCGACTAAGTTTAATCACCATAACTGAGCCATCATCATATCACCATCAGCATATAATGTAACCACCCACGTAAACACACGCACTAAAGACATGCACGACTACACCATTAATCACCATCACACGACACAATCACTCACTGCTTTTCAGTAAACTACAATCACCCCACATAAACACAACTCAAGAAGTCACATTACAATATGTTTTCCTTTCAATTTGTCACCTGCAGAAGCCAATGATGAACTTCCTCACTACAGACCTACAGAGGCAAGACCAACAAAACATTTCTGGCTAGTTAATGTTTTTTTTCTGGCTAGTTAATGGTCTTTTTTCTGGCTAGTTAATGGTCTTTTTTTCTGGCTAGTTAATGGTCTTTTTTCGGGCTAGTTAATGGTCTTTTTTTCTGGCTAGTTAATGGTCTTTTTTCTGGCTAGTTAATGGTCTTTTTTTCTGGCTAGTTAATGGTCTTTTTTTCTGGCTAGTTAATGGTCTTTTTTCTGGCTAGTTAATGGTCTTTTTTCTGGCTAGTTAATGGTCTTTTTTCTGGCTAGTTAATGGTCTTTTTTTCTGGCTAGTTAATGGTCTTTTTTTCTGGCTAGTTAATGGTCTTTTTTCTGGCTAGTTAATGGTCTTTTTTCTGGCTAGTTAATGGTCTTTTTTTCTGGCTAGTTAATGTTTTTTTGTGGCTAGTTAATGGTCTTTTTTCTGGCTAGTTAATGGTCTTTTTTCTGGCTAGTTAATGGTCTTTTTTCTGGCTAGTTAATGGTCTTTTTTTCTGGCTAGTTAATGGTCTTTTTTCTGGCTAGTTAATGGTCTTTTTTCTGGCTAGTTAATGGTCTTTTTTCTGGCTAGTTAATGGTCTTTTTTTCTGGCTAGTTAATGTTTTTTTGTGGCTAGTTAATGGTCTTTTTTCTGGCTAGTTAATGGTCTTTTTTCTGGCTAGTTAATGGTCTTTTTTCTGGCTAGTTAATGGGTTTTTTTTCTGGCTTGTTAATGTTTTTTTCTGGCTTGTTAATGCGGTCTTTGAAAACTTACTTAATTAACTGTTGAAATTTTCATGCTATTTAAAATATATCTACCACGCATAACTATCATAAAATATTATATAACAGTAACTACAGCACGGCGTCAAGCACCCGAGGACGTCAAGCACACGAGGACGTCAAGCACCCGAGGACGTCAAGCACCCGAGGACGACAAGCACCCGAGGACGTCTAACACCCGAGGACGTCAAGCACACGAAGACGTCAAGCACCCGAGGACGTCAAGCACACGAAGACGTCAAACACCCGAGGACGTCAAGCACACGAAGACGTCAAGCACCCGAGGACGTCAAGCACCCGAGGACGTCAAACACACGAGGACGTCAAGCACCCGAGGGCGTCAAGCACCCGAGGACGTCAAGCACCCGAGGACGTCAAGCACACGAAGACGTCAAGCACCCGAGGACGTCAAGCACACGAAGACGTCAAGCACCAGAGGACGTCAAGCACACGAGGACGTCAAGCACCCGAGGACGTCAAGCACCCGAGGACGTCAAACACACGAGGACGTCAAGCACCCGAGGGCGTCAAGCACCCGAGGACGTCAAGCACCCGAGGACGTCAAGCACCCGAGGACGTCAAGCACCCGAGAACGTCAAGCACCCGAGGACGTCAAATACACGAGGACGTCAAGCACACGAAGACGTCAAGCACCCGAGGACGTCAAACACACGAGGACGTCAAGCACACGAAGACGTCAAGCACACGAGGACGTCAAGCACACGAAGACGTCAAGCACCCGAGGACGTCAAGCACCCGAGGACGTCAAGTACCCGAGGACGTCAAACACCCGAGGACGTCAAACACCCGAGGACGTCAAGCACACGAAGACGTCAAGCACCCGAGGACGTCAAGCACCCGAGGACGTCAAACACACGAGGACGTCAAGCACCCGAGGGCGTCAAGCACCCGAGGACGTCAAGTACCCGAGGACGTCAAACACCCGAGGACGTCAAGCACACGAAGACGTCAAGCACCCGAGGACGTCAAGCACCCGAGGACGTCAAGCACACGAGGACGTCAAGCACCCGAGGACGTCAAGCACACGAGGACGTCAAGCACCCGAGGACGTCAAGCACACGAGGACGTACCGCACCCGAGGACGTCAAACACCCGAGGACGTCAAACACCCGAGGACGTCAAGCACACGAGGACGTCAAGCACCCGAGGACGTCAAGCACACGAGGACGTCAAGCACACGAGGACGTCAAGCACCCGAGAACGTCAAGCACCCGGGGACGTCAAGCACCCGAGGACGCCAAGCACACGAGGACGTACCGCACCCGAGGACGTCAAGCACCCGGGAACGTCAAGCACCCGAGGACGTCAAGCACACGAGGACGTCAAGCACACGGGGACGTCAAGAACCCGAGGACGTCAAGCACCCGGGGACGTCAAGCACCCGAGGACGTCAAGCACACGAGGACGTCAAGCACACGAGGACGACAAGCACACAAGGACGACAAGCACACGAGGACGTCAAGCACACGGGGACGTCAAGCACCCGAGGACGTCAAGCACACGAGGACGTCAAGCACACGAGGACGTCAAGCACCCGAGGACGTCAAGCACCCGGGGACGTCAAGCACCCGAGGACGTCAAGCACACGAGGACGACAAGCACACGAGGACGACAAGCACACGAGGACGACAAGCACACGAGGACGACAAGCACACGTGGACGACAAGCACACGAGGACGACAAGCACACGAGGACGACAAGCACACGTGGACGACAAGCACACGAGGACGACAAGCACACGAGGACGACAAGCACACGAGGACGACAAGCACACGAGGACGTCAAGCACACGAGGACGTCAAGCACCCGAGGACGTCAAGCACCCGGGGACATCAAGCACCCGGGGACGTCAAGCACCCGAGGACGTCAAGCACACGAGGACGTCAATCACACGAGGATGACAAGCACACGAGGACGACAAGCACACGAGGACGACAAGCACACGAGGACGACAAGCACACGAGGACGACTAGCACACGTGGACGACAAGCACACGAGGACGACAAGCACACGAGGACGACAAGCACACGAGGACGACAAGCACATGAGGACGACAAGCACACGAGGACGACAAGCACACGAGGACGACAAGCACACGAGGACGACAAGCACACGAGGACGACAAGCACACGAGGACGACAAGCACACGTGGACGACAAGCACACGAGGACGACAAGCACACGAGGACGACAAGCACACGAGGACGACAAGCACACGAGGACGACAAGCACTCGAGGACGACAAGCACACGAGGACGACAAGCACACGAGTACGTCAAGCACACGAGGACGACAAGCACACGAGGACGACAAGCACACGAGGACGTCAAGCACACGAGGACGACAAGCACACGTGGACGACAAGCACACGAGGACGACAAGCACACGAGGACGTCAAGCACACGAGGACGTCAAGCACCCGAGGACGTCAAGCACCCGAGGACGTCAAGCACCCGGGGACGTCAAGCACCCGAGGACGTCAAGCACACGAGGACGTCAAGCACACGAGGACGACAAGCACACGAGGACGACAAGCACACGAGGACGACAAGCACACGTGGACGACAAGCACACGAGGACGACAAGCACACGAGGACGACAAGCACACGAGGACGACAAGCACACGAGGACGACAAGCACACGTGGACGACAAGCACACGAGGACGACAAGCACACGTGGACGACAAGCACACGAGGACGACAAGCACACGAGGACGACAAGCACACGAGGACGACAAGCACACGAGGACGACAAGCACACGAGGACGACAAGCACACGAGGACGACAAGCACACGTGGACGACAAGCACACGAGGACGACAAGCACACGAGGACGACAAGCACACGAGGACGACAAGCACACGAGGACAAGCACTCGAGGACGACAAGCACACGAGGACGACAAGCACACGAGGACGTCAAGCACACGAGGACGACAAGCACACGAGGACGACAAGCACACGAGGACGACAAGCACACGAGGACGTCAAGCACACGAGGACGACAAGCACACGTGGACGACAAGCACACGAGAACGACAAGCACACGAGGACGACAAGCACACGTGGACGACAAGCACACGAGGACGACAAGCACACGAGGACGACAAGCACACGTGGACGACAAGCACACGAGGACGACAAGCACACGAGGACGACAAGCACACGAGGACGTCAAGCACCCGAGGACGTCAAGCACCCGAGGACGTCAAGCACCCGGGGACGTCAAGCACCCGAAGACGTCAAGCACACGAGGACGTCAAGCACACGAGGACGACAAGCACGCGTGGACGACAAGCACACGTGGACGACAAGCACACGTGGACGACAAGCACACGTGGACGACAAGCACGCGAGGACGACAAGCACACGATGACGACAAGCACACGAGGACGACAAGCACACGAGCACGACAAGCACACGAGGACGACAAGCACACGTGGACGACAAGCACACGAGGACGACAAGCACACGTGGACGACAAGCACACGAGGACGACAAGCACACGAGGACGACAAGCACACGAGGACGACAAGCACACGAGGACGACAAGCACACGAGGACGACAAGCACACGAGGACGACAAGCACACGAGGACGTACGCAGGAGTGTACAATAAAGTGTTCGACAGGAGGATCAGAATATTTTTTATGCCCCCTCCCCAGAAATATAATTGGACTTTCTACAAAGCCATGTTCTACGGGTGATGGGGAACTCTGGGGAACTCTAGGGAACTCTGGGGAACTCTAGGGAACTCTGGGGGAACTCTAGGGAACTCTGGGGAACTCTAGGGAACTCTGGGGAACTCTGGGGAACTCTAGGGAACTCTGGGGAACTCTGGGGAACTCTGGGGAACTCTGGGGAACTCTAGGGAACTCTGGGGAACTCTAGGGAACTCTGGGGAACTCTAGGGAACTCTGGGGAACTCTAGGGAACTCTGGGGAACTCTGGGGAACTCTAGGGAACTCTGAGGAACACTAGGGAACTCTGAGGAACTCTAGGGAACTCTGGGGAACTCTGGGGAACTCTAGGGAACTCTGGGGAACTCTGGGGAACTCTGGGGAACTCTGGGGAACTCTGGGGAACTCTAGGGAACTCTGGGGAACTCTGGGGAACTCTGGGGAACTCTGGGGAACTCTAGGGAACTCTGAGGAACACTACGGAACTCTGAGGAACTCTAGGGAACTCTGGGGAACTCTGGGGAACTCTAGGGAACTCTGGGGAACTCTGGGGAACTCTGGGGAACTCTGGGGAACTTGCCTAGTTGTGCTTGCGGGAGTAAAGTTTCGGCACTTTGGTCACAATGTTGAGGATAAATTATCCAGGGACCATTCCATATAAGTCGATAATCGGTCTCACTTATGTGCTTGTATAGTGTTAAACATTGTTGAACATTTACAGGTTAGGTTCAGTAATACGGGGTTTAAGCTGCCAAACCACCGGTCTCACTTATGTGCTCGTATAGTGTTAAACATTGTTGAACATTTACAGGTTAGGTTCAGTAATACGGGGTTTAAGCTGCCAAACCACCGGTCTCACTTATGTGCTTGTATAGTGTTAAACATTGATGAACATTTACAGGTTAGGTTCAGTAATACGGGGTTTAAGCTGCCAAACCACCGGTCTCACTTATGTGCTTGTATAGTGTTAAACATTGTTGAACATTTACAGGTTAGGTTCAGTAATACGGGGTTTAAGCTGCCAAACCACCGGTCTCACTTATGTGCTTGTATAGTGTTAAACATTGTTGAACATTTACAGGTTATGTTCAGTAATACGGGGTTTAAGCTGCCAAACCACACACTAGAAAGTGAAGAGACGACGACGTTTCGGTCCGTTATGAACCATTCTCAAGTCGATTGTGAGAATGGTATCACAATCAACTTGAGGACTTCAAGCACACTTGAGGACTTCAAGCACACTTGAGGACTTCAAGCACACTTGAGGACTTCAAGCACACTTGAGGACTTCAAGCACACTTGAGGACTTCAAGCACACTTGAGGACTTCAAGCACAACGACGTTTCGGTCCAGATGGACCGAAACGTCGTCGTCCCTTCACTTTCTAGTTTGTAGTTTGGTCGACATATTTCAGCCACGTTATTGTGACTCCTCGTCTGCACGGAGTTTAAGGTCTCAGCCGTGCTCTGAGTGGTATAATAAAGGTAGTAAAGCTTATTGCTATCTTTACCAGGAAGCTTGGGAGACACCGTCACCCTCAGCCTTATCTTTCTTTCTTTCTGATGAACTTTGACGAATTCATTACCAACTTTATTCGCACTACTGAAAATTAATTTTGTGTTCTCAATTTTATATTCTTAGCAGTATACTGTTTGAACTGGAAGGAAGACTAGGCTGTTCTTGGAATAAAACTCCTGCTGCCTAGTAGTGATAGTCTGCTAGAAATTTACTTTGCATGTTCTTAAAGCTTCACTAAGACATCAGTTAACATAACCCACTTTGTTGAGTTGATTGTGTATCATATTAATTTCGGGGTCTAACCACTGAGGGCTACACATACACAATGCATTTATGAAAAATAGAGAGGTAGCTATACTTGTATAGCTGTGCTGCAGACAATGCAACTGAGTGAGGTTCTTTATTACTTCTAAGAATGGCAATTTATCACGTGACTTCCATTCAACTTTGATAGCTAGGAACTAGAACATTCAACCTCTCAAAGAATTAACGGAAAGGCCTCAACTATGTTTCCACGAAGTAAATATTTCATCTACGTATCTGTCCCAGTTCATGTCACAGGTTTTGATCTGGGATGTTATCTTGAGGTTATCTTGAGATGATTTCGGGGCTTTAGTGTCCCCGCGGCCCGGTCCTCGACCAGGCCTCCACCCCCAGGAAGCAGCCCGTGACAGCTGACTAACTCCCAGGTACCTATTTACTGCTAGGTAACAGGGGCATAGGGTAAAAGAAACTCTGCCCATTGTTTCTCGCCGGCGCCCGGGATCGAACCCGGGACCACAGGATCACAAGTCCAGTGTGCTGTCCGTTCGGCCGACCGGCTCTGGGAGTGGACATGTGTCTCTAAGTTCTCTATATAAAGGTTTGATAACAATCGTAATAGTGTTATCTCTCCCTTTCTCCCCCCCCCTCTCTCTCTCTCTCTCTTCTTTGTTACAGGTGACATGCATCATGTGGAGAGACGTTAGGGTTAGTCACGTGCTGGGTGGAGGCAGGTCAGGGTTAGTCACGTGCTGGGTGGAGGCAGGTTAGGGTTAGTCACGTGCTGGGTGGAGGCAGGTTAGGGTTAGCCACGTGCTGGGTGGAGGCAGGTCAGGGTTAGTCACGTGCTGGGTGGAGGCAGGTCAGGGTTAGCCACGTGCTGGGTGGAGGCAGGTTAGGGTTAGTCACGTGCTGGGTGGAGGCAGGTTAGGGTTAGCCACGTGCTGGGTGGAGGCAGGTTAGGGTTAGTCACGTGCTGGGTGGAGGCAGGTCAGGGTTAGTCACGTGCTGGGTGGAGGCAGGTCAGGGTTAGCCACATGTTGGGTGGAGGCAGGTTAGGGTTAGTCACATGCTGGGTGGAGGCAGGTTAGGGTTAGCCACATGCTGGGTGGAGGCAGGTTAGGGTTAGCCACATGCTGGGTGGAGGCAGGTCAGGGTTAGTCACGTGCTGGGTGGAGGCAGGTCAGGGTTAGCCACATGTTGGGTGGAGGCAGGTTAGGGTTAGCCACGTGCTGGGTGGAGGCAGGTTAGGGTTAGTCACGTGCAGGGAGGAGGCAGGTCAGGGTTAGTCACGTGCTGGGTGGAGGCAGGTCAGGGTTAGCCACGTGCTGGGTGGAGGCAGGTTAGGGTTAGTCACATGCTGGGTGGAGGCAGGTTAGGGTTAGTCACGTGCTGGGTGGAGGCAGGTTAGGGTTAGTCACGTGCTGGGTGGAGGCAGGTTAGGGTTAGTCAAGTGCTGGGTGGAGGCAGGTTAGGGTTAGCCACATGCTGGGTGGAGGCAGGTTAGGGTTAGTCACGTGCTGGGTGGAGGCAGGTTAGGGTTAGCCACATGCTGGGTGGAGGCAGGTTAGGGTTAGTCACGTGCTGGGTGGAGGCAGGTTAGGGTTAGCCACATGCTGGGTGGAGGCAGGTCAGGGTTAGTCACGTGCTGGGTGGAGGCAGGTTAGGGTTAGTCACGTGCTGGGTGGAGGCAGGTTAGGGTTAGTCACGTGCTGGGTGGAGGCAGGTTAGGGTTAGTCACGTGCTGGGTGGAGCCAGGTTAGGGTTAGTCACGTGCTGGGTGGAGGCAAGTCAGGGTTAGTCACGTGCTGGGTGGAGGCAGGTTAGGGTTAGTCACGTGCTGGGTGGAGGCAGGTCAGGGTTAGCCACATGCTGGGTGGAGGCAGGTTAGGGTTAGTCACGTGCTGGGTGGAGGCAGGTCAGGGTTAGTCACGTGCTGGGTGGAGGCAGGTTAGGGTTAGTCACGTGCTGGGTGGAGGCAGGTTAGGGTTAGTCATGCACTACAGTTGGAGGTGGATATAAGGTCTACACTGGCTGGTTATCCCCCCACGCCAACTTTGCTACCAAGACAGCGAACATATTTTAGTAAATTACAGGAAAAGTATATTTTTTTTCTAATATAGGAGTGTATAATATTTTAGATTATACTAAGAAAAAAACATAAAACAAAAATAATAATCCACTAGTACTAATTTTCTCAGTGCTTATGAGAAAATTCACCAAAAACGAAGTTTTTTGATAATATTTTTCTGGGATCGAGAATACCGCCAAGGTCTTGAAACTTGTTGAAATACATTTGTCTAATTATGAATATACAGTTAGAAACAGCCCTCGTAGTGATAACGGAGTAATTAAAAAAAAACTAGTAGGGATTAATTAATTCTATATAGGTCAAACATAAAAGGGTTTAAAATTTCGAGTTTTGCAGCATATTCTGTAAAAAAAAAATCCCAATGAAATGCTCAATTAATTCATTTGTCAGATAATTTAAGCTAAAATGATTGGGAGAAGTTTTCTTTAGTAACAAACTGAAAAAGCATTTTCATAAAACATTATTGAATCTGCTTTAATAATACTTACAAAGCCATACCATATGAACATTAGTAAAGGTCTATACAATTTGGATCCATTTTTAATTGATCAATTAAAAATGATTTAATATCATTAATACACAGTTACCATGTTAGGAATGTCGCTTACTGGAACTCACATGTATTGGTCATTAAGCCTTTGGCATACCTGGAGAGATGGTACTTTGTAATTTGCCTGTATCCTAGCCCCCTGTAATGTCTGTATCCTAGCCCCAGTAATGTCTGTATCCTAGCCCCCTGTAATGTCTGTATCCTAGCCCCCTGTAATGTCTGTATCCTAGCCCCTGTAATGTCTGTATCCTAGCCCCAGTAATGTCTGTATCCTAGCCCCCTGTAATGTCTGTATCCTAGCCCCCTGTAATGTCTGTATCCTAGCCCCTGTAATGTCTGTATCCTAGCCCCCTGTAATGTCTGTATCCTAGCCCCTGTAATGTCTGTATCCTAGCCCCTGTAATGTCTGTATCCTAGCCCCTGTAATGTCTGTATCCTAGCCCCTGTAATGTCTGTATCCTAGCCCCTGTAATGTCTGTATCCTAGCCCCTGTAATGGCTGTATCCTAGCCCTGTAATGTCTGTATCCTAGCCCCTGTAATGTTTGTATCCTAACCCCTTTTCAAGGAAATATATATATATATATATATAGAGAGAGAGAGAGAGAGAGAGAGAGAGAGAGAGAGAGAGAGAGAGAGAGAGAGAGAGAGAGAGAGAGAGAGAGAGAGAGAGAGAGAGAGATGCGAACAAGCCTGAATGGTCTCCAGGCATATAATGCAACTGAAAACTCACACCCTGATTACCTAAGGGCCATAACTGGCCGACCTCTCACAGTGTTCAAGAGAGAACTATCTTCATCAGAGGCCCGAGACTGTTCGCCTGTACGCCAGATGCAGAGTGCTCCTGGCAGTATGGGTTCGAGTCACTTCTGGGGTGTGAGTGTTCAGTTTTATATATATATATATATATATATATATATATATATATATATATATATATATATATATATATATATATATATATATATATATATATATATATATAAAATAAATATGACCGAAAAAATAAGATTAATAATTCTAACACGAATTTTCTTGATCTTTCTTATGTTTCTTTTCACTGTTGATGGTACTTCCATTCTTACCTTCAATACCCATTATTTCGGGTTCTGTCTTGTGTTGAAAGTGTTTTCACCTCATCCAAAACTGTTGTAACATATCACCTCACCCAAATGCAGGTATAAAAAATCGAAGATGTTTAAGCTCTATTCAGTTATAGTTCAGTTGTGTGTGTGTAAACTAAAGTCTTTGAAAATGTAATAAGTTTTACGAAACGCGCTCAAGTGTCGCGTCAGACTAGAAATAAAAATGAATTTTGGAGAATTGATTTTTCAATTACCATCAACAGTGAAAAGAAACATAAGAAAGATCGAGAAAATTCGTGTTAGAATTATTAATCTTACTTTTTTGGTCATATTTAATAATATATGTCTACAGGAAAGACTGCTACCAATATATATATATGTATATATATATATATATATATATATATATATATATATATATATATATATATATATATATATATTGTGACGATAATCTCCTTCAAGAGATTGAGCCTGCTCTTCCCTCCACAAATAAGTCGCAACAAATATATATAACTACTATGGAAGAAATGTCCAACAACGACAACAACACCAGCAAGGTTTGCCAGCGAGCAAAACGTATGCAGCCAGAGACACCTGCTCAGACTCAAACCGCCAAACTACCTGTCTTACTACCGGCTCCGCTGATTGGTCGCCAGTCTGGCTGCAACTGCACTCGCCCCCCCCATACTACTTGATGTCTGGGGTCGCCACGACCTCAGACCTCAGAATATTCAGTGCTTCCACGGTTAACACTTCTCCCGGCTAGACGTAAGCGTGTACTGAGAGAGGTGGTAGCTTAAAGCCAATATTCCAGCACCTTACCTTTATTTTTGTATTGCACTTCTTGTTATTTTGTCTTAACGTAACTTTTCATTGTGTCATTTAATTATTCTTATTATTTTGATTGATTGATTTTATTATAAGAATTTGTTTGTCCATTTTATTCATGTTTTGATTTATTTAACGTAATTAAAATTTCATTGTTAAAATTTACTTGTGTTTTGTGTGTCTTCTCCTTACCTTACCACAGACGAAGTTCCAGTTTTTCTATTTTTTTTTAATAACTATGTGACGAGGCCATACCCCTAGCCTTAAACAGCCGAACACCAACGCGTTACCGTCACAAGTTATATGGGGGCCTGTCCTAGGAGCTTCACTCAGGTACTGGTGCCAAGTGGTAATTTATGGAAAGCGTATTTAACTGTTAACGTAGTTTTACTATTTTTCATTCAATTTCATTTTTTATAAGGTGCGGTGTATTGTGCATTACGAGAGTAACATATGGTGAAGGTGAGACAACTTTGGATTACGTGGTGACTGTAGGCCGCAGTCATACTCTTAATTGGTCATCTCTCCCTCCGTGTTATTACTCGTGTTTACCATCTATGTCCCTTGAATATTTCTCATTTTGACAGATCATCATATTGGTACCCTGGTACTGTGGTCTGCCCCGGGTCAAGAGTACCCAATCTTCTGCAATCTGACTGTAGGAGGACAAAGAGGGCCATAGTTCCTCTAGCTCGAACTTTAGTTGCTGAATTGGGACCTCAGCAGCAGTTCTCGTCACCAGTTGACACCTCGCACCCCTACACGTCAGTCAGAGATGATGATACATACAACGGTAGGGAATTAGCTTACTTTTCAGAGCACAAAAGTTCGCCAATTCTGTAAGTATCATATTAAATTCAGTAGGAAAAACTTGCTTTATGTCCTATAGAGACTTGGCAAGGTATGCCTACATCCTTGGACTACCAATTTTACTTTTGAAGCATTTAACTGTTTCATTTGTTTTCGAAACTCTGTTTCATTTGTTAGTAGGATTTTCTTGCCCTTATCCTCTTACATGAGTACCGGGTACAAGATTTCCTGCGCCCTTGATTTAATTTAATCATTTAACATCTTTTACTTAACTTTAATTGTTAAAGATCTCACAGGATAGGTACCAGTTGCCACGTTGTCCTGTTTCTGACATTCACTATTGAATATTCGTGTACCTTTATTTGCTAATTTCACCATGTTTCGTCTCCAAGCTTTCCGTGCAAATCCAGCAGGTGAAATAGGGACTTTAAGTCGTGCCAAGAAGACTGAATTACAAACTCTTGCACATGAGTATCAACTAGAAGTTCCCTACCAAGCCAACAAAAATGACCTACACAACCTGTTGCTGGATTACTATTTAGAGCAAGGTAAGATAGACTCTGAAACTCATGAAACTTACTATATTGCAGAGAAAACTGACTTGGCAACGATGAAACTTAAACTAGAGCTGGCCAAGATTGAACGTGAGCAGCAAAGAGAAGCAGCTGCCATACGAA
This sequence comes from Procambarus clarkii, assembly GCF_040958095.1. NCBI lineage: Eukaryota > Metazoa > Arthropoda > Malacostraca > Decapoda > Cambaridae > Procambarus > Procambarus clarkii. The sequence continues at coordinate 26,972,773 of NC_091175.1, forward strand.
GAGACGAACAAGAACGCGAAGCTGCTTTGAGGAGAGAAGAACACGAACGTGAGGTCGCATTACTCCGTGAACGTGAACGAGTACAGCTTGAAACACTCCAGGAGCGGGAACGCGTACAGCTTGAAACCAAACAACGCGAGTTGGAGATGCAACGCGAACATGACAAGCAACAAGCGACTCTGGCTCTAGAGTGTCGTCAACGCGAAATCGCCTTGGAAACTTCACACTTCACTCAACGCCAGCAAGCTACTGCCAATCTTCCCGTCAGTTTTAATATATCACATGCAAGTAAGTTAATGCCATCCTTTGTAGAAGCAGAAGTTGATGTGTTTTTCACCACCTTTGAAACTCTTGCTAATCAACTCAGTTGGCCTGTCGACCAATGGGCCACACTTCTCAGAGTCCATCTTACAGGTAGAGCTGCAGTCACACTCAGTACTCTGGCGTCTGAGAATGACTACCACACTCTGAAACAAGCAGTGTTGGACGCCTACCTACTTTCCACCGAAAGTTATAGAAGGAAATTCCGTGACCACCTGAAGGCAAGTACCACTACCTTCCTTGAGTTTGCTAACACGAAACGGAGGTATTTCATGAAATGGCTGGAAGCAGCACATGTCTCTACTTTTGCAGAACTCGTCAACCTGATGCTTGTTGAAGAATTCTTGAGACGTGTGCCGCCTCCTGTCCGCCTCTACTTAGCAGATAAAGAAGAAACCGACTACCTGAAGTGTGCTAAGTCGGCTGACACTTACAGCCTCATCCACCGGCTGACACCCGAACCATCCTCCAGTAAGAAGTCGTGGTACAGTTACGAGAAGGTGAGCCCTGATCAAGCTGGTTCACAACTGTACTGCAAGTATTGTAGACTCTATGGACATACCATAGACAAGTGTGGTAAGTCTCAATACAAGGGAATCACTGACCAACAAAAACCCAAACCAACTCCTCCTAAGTCCGGTAAGCCTGTGATGAATGTTGGTGTTAATGTTAATGATCTTTCTCTTTTCAGTAACCACCTGTATACTGGAACTGTCTCTGCCAACGGTTCAAATCCGGAGGGACGTTTCAAATTGAAGATCTTGAGGGACACAGCGGCTCTACAATCGATCATCTTGAAGTCGGCTGTGCCCAACATCACCTACATCGGAGAAACTGTCTTCATCACTGACCTCACTGCTACCACTCCATACCCTCTCGCCAGAGTCCACCTGGATTGTCCCTACGTGAACGGGGAAGTCCAAGTCGCCGTCAGGGAAAAGCCTTTTCCCATGCCTGGAGTGCAACTTCTCCTAGGGAACGACTTGGCAGAAGACCTGCAACCAACCAACCTCATCGTCATGGACAAACCCTAGGTGTGTAACTCTGTGCCAAGTAACCCTATTCTAGAGTATGTTCCAGCAGAGGTTCAAGAGAGTGATGAAGTTTCTCCTCCGGTTCTCGTGACCACCCGTGCACAAGCCGCACGTCCACAGCCAGCTGACTCTACTGCTACCGCTGTCCCTCAAGACCCTCAGAAACTCCCCCCGCATCTGACCAAGTTGGAGTTCCGTAAGTTGCAGAGGGAAGATCTTACTTTAACACCATTGTTTTTCCAGGCTGAGACTCAACCCGACAGTATTCCTGGGTTCTTCCTAGAGAACGACTTGCTCTACCGCAGATATAGACCCAGTAAACTGAAGGAGGAGGACGATTGGGCCAACATCGAACAACTTGTGATTCCTACCAGCCTGCGGCCCACTATTCTACACCTGGCCCACGGAGCATTCTCCCACTACGGCTTCAACAAGACTTACCATGGGATTCGTCAAGACTACTACTGGCCAGGTATGGTAAATAACGTCAAACAGTACGTAAAACAGTGTCATACATGTCAGATGGCAGGCAAACCGAACATCTCCATTCCCAGAGCACCACTGATTCCCATACAGGTGCCTGCGGAACCTTTCCACAGACTCATAATAGACTGTGTTGGTCCTTTACCTCGGACCAGTTCAGGTAACGCCTACATCCTAACCATCCTGTGTCCTACCACCAGATTTCCCATAGTAGTTCCAGTGAAGAACATCACGGCTGCTACGGTTATAAAACATCTATTGAAGATCTTCACTCAATACGGATTTCCCAGGGAGATTCAAAGTGACTGTGGTACCAACTTCACCAGTGATCTCTTCAAAAGGACACTGGAGGAGTTCAACATCAAACAGGTATTGTCCAGCCCCTATCATCCTGCTTCACAGGGTTCTCTTGAACGTAGTCATCAGACCATCAAAGCACTCTTGAAAAAGTTTTGTAGTGAAACCTCGAAGGATTGGGATAAGCAGATTGACCTTATAATGTGTATTTTCAGAAGTCTCCCCAATGAGTCCCTAGGAGTATCTCCTTATGAGATGCTCTACGGCCGTAAGTGCCGTACTCCCCTTAAGGCTTTCAAAGACTCTCTCCGAGATGCCACCTTCAGTGAGCATCAGAATGTGCCCCAGTTTCTTCAAAACCTTCAACACATTCTCGAGAGAGTCCACCGTTTTGCCCATGATAATCTATTGAAAGCCCAGGAGAGAATGAAGACTCATTATGACCAGACCAGCAAAGTAAGAAAATTCAAGCCGGGAGACTTCATCCTTGCATATTTCCCTATCCCAGGTTCACCTTTACAAAACAGGTTTTCAGGACCCTACTGCTCAAAGAGTGCAGGAATAATAACAACTACGTAATAGAGACTCCAGATAGGCGGCGGAAGACCCAGCTGTGCCACGTCAACCTCCTGAAGCAATATAATGGTACTCCTCCCACTGTCCTGACTAACTATTCCACCTTCACAGAACTCTACATCCACAGTGAGACCATCCCAGCTTCTCCTCCCGAAAGCACTGACAAGGAGTCAGCGCTTTCTAATTCCGAAATCCTTAATGATCTTCCCAAATGCTTTCAGGATAATAATCGTGCTCCTTTGCCCTATTCTAATTCCACTCTCACCTCGTCAGATAAGCCCTTCATCCTCCATGTCGACGCCAATGGTACCGACGTTGGTGGTGTCGTGATGCAGCAACGAGGCGAGAAGAATACACCTGTCAGCGACTACTGCTACAAGGAACGACGGAACAATTGGCAAGGAGCTACTCTTCCTCATCCTGAAGCTTCAGCACTTCACTCCACACCTGAAAAGTGCTCGGTCCACCATCAATACGGACCACACCACCCTACACCTCCTGCAGCACGCCCACTTCTCATCTCAACGTCTTCTACTATGGGCTTGCTAACTGCAGAAATTCAACCTGGAGACACGCTATACCAAGAGTCTGACAACATCTTAGCCCATGATCTCTCCAGAGTTTATGAAGTAGAAGCGACTCCATCCATTACTCCACCACATAACGACGTACTTCTTCCAGAACCGCAGGCTTCGGGGGAGAGTTGTGACAATAATCTCCTTCAAGAGATTGAGCCTGCTCTTCCCTCCACAAATACGTCGCAACAAATATATATAACTACTATGGAAGAAATGTCCAACAACGACAACAACACCAGCAAAGTTTGCCAGCGAGCAAAACGTATGCAGCCAGAGACACCTGCTCAGACTCAAACCGCCAAACTACCTGTCTTACTACCGGCTCCGCTGATTGGTCGCCGGTCTGGCTGCAACTGCACTCGCCCCCCCCCCCCCCATACTACTTGATGTCTGGGGTCGCCACGACCTCAGACCTCAGAATATTCAGTGCTTCCACGGTTAACACTTCTCCCGGCTAGACGTAAGCGTGTACTGAGAGAGGTGGTAGCTTAAAGCCAATATTCCAGCACCTTACCTTTATTTTTGTATTGCACTTCTTGTTATTTTGTCTTAACGTAACTTTTCATTGTGTCATTTAATTATTCTTATTATTTTGATTGATTGATTTTATTATAAGAATTTGTTTGTCCATTTTATTCATGTTTTGATTTATTTAACGTAATTAAAATTTCATTGTTAAAATTTACTTGTGTTTTGTGTGTCTTCTCCTTACCTTACCACAGACGAAGTTCCAGTTTTTCTATTTTTTTTTAATAACTATGTGACGAGGCCATACCCCTAGCCTTAAACAGCCGAACACCAACGCGTTACCGTCACAATATATATATATATATATATATATATCACAATGGCATGATACATCAATAAAAATCATTTTGAGGCAATGGAGAGACTCGAACCCGCGTTCTGGTGAATCCCAAGCACCTTCCCTAAAAGACTCGGCCATAACAAGAACTTTTCACACTAGAGAAGTTATGCCAATGATAATACTCTTCAAGACGCTAATGCTCTCTAGAGTGGAGTACTGCTGCACAATGACAGCCCCTTTCAAAGCTGGAGAAATTGCTGACCTGGAGAGCGTGCAGAGATCCTTTACTGCTAGAATCCACTCAGTAAAACATCTAAACTATTGGGATCGACTAAAGAGCCTAAATCTGTATTCTCTTGAGCGCAGGTGGGAGAGATACATAATAATTTACACGTGGAAAATAGTAGAGGGGCTGGTCCCAAACCTGCACACAGAAATAACACCACATGAGACCAGAAGGCATGGCAGGATGTGCAAAATACCCCCGTTGAAGAGCAGAGGTACAACAGTATTCTGAGAGAGAACTCTATCAACATTAAAGAGCCGAGATTGTTCAACACGCTTCCACTAAACATAAGGGACATAACTGGCCGACCCCTCACAGTGTTCAACAGAGAACTATCAACATCAGAGGCCCGAGACTGTTCAACACGCTTCCACTACACATAAGGGACATAACTGGCCGACCCCTCACAGTGTTCAAGAGAGAACTTGATAAACACCTCCAAAGGATACCTGATCAACCAGGCTGTGATTCATACGTCAGGCTGCGAGCAGCCACGTCCAACAGCCTGGTTGATCAGTCCAACAACCAGGAGGTCTGGTCGAGGACCGGACCGCGGGGACGTTGAGCCCGAAATCATCGCAAGGTATGATTGTGCAAAAGTCGACCAACCTGGAACTCTACTGAATTCACTGGTAGATTCTGGAGGCCCCAAACTGAAGTCCAACCAGCGTTCAACAGTCGACCCACACTCTGGCCTAGGGTCTGGTCGAGAACCGGGCTGCGGGGACGCTAAGCCCCGAAATCATCTCAAGATAACGCTAATGGCGACCACACTCTCACGCCTCACTCAGATCACAAATTGATAATACACAAATATCACAATGGCGTGATATTGATGTATCACGCCATTGTGGTTTCTTCAGATGCGAGGCATCTTAGGCGAGAAGAATAACACGCCAGAGGGACGAGATGGAGGTACAGGGGATAGGCCATTGTTGGCCACGTGGGGTCTTTAGATATTCTTTAAAGATTACAACATCGAGAGATGTCAAGAGGAAGGACAGTGATTAATCTGACTCAACATAGAGCGCAGTGTGCGTAGAGCGAATTATAGTAAGTATCTATTAGTCAAAATTACCACGGTAATCTGCGCGGTTAAGCATTGGCCGATGCGGGCCATGTGGTGTGGGCCGTGTGGTACGGCACATGTGTGGTACGGCACATGTGTGCGGCACATGTACTCACCTAATTGTACTCACCTAATTGTGCTTGCGGGGGTTGAGCTCTGGCTCTTTGGTCCCGCCTCTCAACCGTCAATCAACTGGTGTACAGATTCCTGAGCCTATTGGGCTCTATCATATCTACATTTGAAACTGTGAATGGAGTCAGCCTCCACCACATCACTTCCTAATGCATTCCATTTGCTAACTACTCTGACACTGAAAAAGTTCTTTCTAACGTCTCTGTGGCTCATTTGGGTACTCAGCTTCCACCTGTGTCCCCTTGTTCGCGTCCCACCAGTGTTGAAAAGTTCGTCCTTGTTTACCCGGTCGATTCCCCTGAGGATTTTGTAGGTTGTGATCATGTCTCCCCTTACTCTTCTGTCTTCCAGTGTCGTGAGGTGCATTTCCCGCAGCCTTTCCTCATAACTCATGCCTCTTAGTTCTGGGACTAGTCTAGTAGCATACCTTTGGACTTTTTCCAGCTTCGTCTTGTGCTTGACAAGGTACGGGCTCCATGCTGGGGCCGCATACTCCAGGATTGGTCTTACATATGTGGTGTACAAGATTCTGAATGATTCCTTACACAGGTTCCTGAACGCCGTTCTGATGTTAGCCAGCCTCGCATATGCCGCAGACGTTATTCTCTTTATGTGGGCTTCAGGAGACAGGTTTGGTGTGATATCAACTCCTAGATCTTTCTCTCTGTCTGTTTCATTAAGTACTTCATCTCCTATTCTGTATCCTGTGCCTGGCCTCCTGTTTCCACTGCCTAGTTTCATTACTTTGCATTTACTCGGGTTGAACTTCAACAGCCATTTGTTGGACCATTCACTCAGTCTATCCAGGTCATCTTGTAGCCTCCTACTATCATCCTCTGTTTCAATCCTCCTCATAATTTTTGCATCGTCGGCAAACATTGAGAGGAACGAATCTATACCCTCTGGGAGATCATTTACATATACCAGAAACAGTATAGGTCCGAGGACTGACCCCTGCGGGACTCCACTTGTGACGTCTCGCCAATCTGAGACTTCACCCCTCACACAGACTCGTTGTCTCCTGTTGCTTAGGTATTCCTCTATCCACCGGAGTACCTTCCCTCTCACTCCAGCCTGCATCTCCAACTTTCGCACTAGCCTCTTGTGTGGCACTGTATCAAAGGCTTTCTGACAATCCAAAAATATGCAGTCTGCCCACCCTTCTCTTTCTTGCCTTATTTTTGTTGCCTGGTCGTAGAATTCAAGTAACCCTGTGAGGCAGGACCTGCCATCCCTGAACCCATGTTGATGCTGTGTTACAAAGTTCCTTCGCTCCAGATGCTCCACTAGTTTTTTTCGCACAATCTTCTCCATCAGCTTGCATGGTATGCAGGTTAGGGACACTGGCCTGTAGTTCAGTGCCTCCTGTCTATCCCCTTTCTTGTATATCGGGACTACGTTAGCTGCTTTCCAAATATCTGGCAGTTCCCCTGTTGCCAGTGATTTGTTATACACTATGGAGAGTGGTAGGCTCAGTTCTCTTGCTCCTTCCTTTAGAACCCAAGGGGAGATTCCATCTGGGCCTATAGCCTTCGTCACGTCCAACTCTAGTAAACACTTCCTTACTTCCCCACTGGTAATCTCAAACTCTTCCAGTGGTTCCTGGTTAGCTATTCCCTCACTTACCTCTGGAGTTTCTCCTTGTTCTAAGGTGAAGACCTCCTGGAATTTCTTATTCAATTCCTCACACACTTCCTTGTCATTTGTAGTGAATCCTTCCGCCCCTATCCTTAATCTCATAACCTGTTCCTTTACTGTTGTTTTTCTCCTAATGTGGCTATGCAACAATTTAGGCTGAGTCTTTGCCTTGCTTGCGATGTCATTTTCGTATTGTCTTTCTGCCTCTCTTCTCATCCTGACATATTCATTCCTGGCATTCTGGTATCTTTCTCTGCTCTCCAGTGTCCTGTTATTCCTATAGTTTCTCCATGCCCTTTTACTTTGCTGCTTAGCTAGCCTACATCTTTGATTAAACCATGGGTTTCTCATCTTCATTTCTCTGTTTTCCTTTTGGACTGGGACAAACTTGTTTGCTGCGTCCTTGCACTTCTGCGTGATGTAATCCATCATATCTTGGGCCGTCTTTCCCCTGAGCTCTGTTTCCCATGCTATATCTGTTAGGAATTTTCTTATCCCCTCATAGTTTCCCTTTCGGTATGCTAACCTTTTGGTTTCGGTATCCCTCCTCGAGTTCAATAACCCTTCTTCAATCAAGTACTCAAACACCAGTACACTGTGGTCGCTCATTCCTACTGGGTCCTCAAAACCGATTTCTCTTATGTCGGAGTCGTTCAGAGTGAAGACTAGGTCGAGTCTCGCTGGTTCGTCATTGCCTCTCATCCTTGTGGGTTCTCCGACATGCTGCGTTAAAAAGTTGCTTGTCACCACCTCCAATAGTTTGGCTCTCCACGTATCCTCGCCTCCATGCGGTTCCTTGTTCTCCCAGTCAATCTTTCCGTGATTGAAGTCGCCCATGATGAGCAGGTGGGATCTATTTCTACAGGCAGCAGAGGCTGCCCTCTCAATTATAGTGTTAACTGCCTTGTTGTTGTTTTCATACTCTTGACTGGGTCTCCTGTCGTTTGGTGGAGGAGCACACGGCACATGTGTGGTACGGCACATGTGTGGTACGGCACATGTGTGGTACGGCACATGTGTGCGGCACATGTGGTACGGCACGTGTTAACCTGCCAAGTGATTGGCAGGTTAAGAGGTATGCTCACAGGGTGTCGTGTATATCATTCGAGTGGTGGCAATATTGACCAACTATTGCTAAAGTAAGAGCGTGAAAAACTACGTAATTTAAAGTAAATTAAAAACTTTAAGCATTAATCTTTTAAAGAAAATGAATTACAACATTTGGACGAGTTACGGTGTGGTCAGATGTGGGGACAAATAGAAAACGGAACAGGATCCATTTTAGGTAATAGGTAATGCTAATTTTTTATGTTTTAATTAATTTGTAGCATTTTCTTCGTAAATTAAATATAATGTTGAGGAATGCTCAGTATAAAGCTTTTAATGCTTCTTATGCTAGTGAAAACTTAATTAACTCAGTAACTGTACGTGAAAAGGGTCATAAGATTAACGCGTTGTTTGTGATAAAGAGTTTAAGCGCCGTTGAGTTTGTCAAGAGCAATGCCTTAGAGGCGCATAAGAACGGTGTTGTAATGGTGTAATTGGTAGTGACGTATTCATTAGGGTTTGGTGCTTTTAGGCACAAGGCGCTAGCGACGCCGGGCGTTAAGCACGGCAAGATATGGTGTAGGTCAAGTGGGACTTGACCAGGTAGTAGTAATAAGGATATAGTCCTATAGGTCTGGAGGTGGTGAATGATGTCACTTGGTGTGGCTCAGAGAGCGTAAAGCAGCGTCTTGAAGAATCATGAAGTTTTCTCTTACATATTTCCAGTTGATTGACGGTTGAGAGGCGGGACCAAAGAGCCAAAGCTCAACCCCCGCAAGCACAACTAGGTGAGTACATATCTTTGCAGAAGGATATTTAATGGTGAAATATAATTTATGTATAGGATAATGTGATTTATCTCTGTATATATTTATATACCTGTTTAATAATTGCTGAAATGGCTTCACATTAGGTTAGCAGAACTTATTTAAAGTTAAGTGGTCAGTTAAAGATTTGGAGGAATAGTCTGTTGCAGCAATTGTAGACGATTAAATCGAAGTCTGCGATCAATGTAGGGACGAGGGCTGGTTGCAAGCCAAGCCTTGGTTATGCCAGGGACGAGGGCTGGTTGCAATCCAAGCCTTGGTTATGCCAGAGACGAGGGCTGGTTGCAATCCAAGCCTTGGTTATGCCAGAGACGAGGGCTGGTTGCAAGTCAAGCCTTGGTTCGGTTGCAAGCCAAGCCTTAGTTATGCCAGGGACGAGGCCTGGTTACAAGCCAAGCCTTGGTTATGCCAGGGAACGCGCACGGTGGCAGGTAGCATTGTTATATTTCACGCAGGAAAAGCCGTGGGCGGGGGAGGAACCATTGTCGTGCGTAGTTAGACGACCATCGTCCAGGGAACTGCTGGAACTGGTGTGAAATCCTAAAGAAATCTGTAATTTTACATCTGCCTTGAGTAGCGGCATGGGCTCTGCCTGTCTTCAGTTACAGTATACCTCTTTTCAAGGATAGGAATAACTTACCCCTGGGGGAATAACTTACCCTGGGTGAATAACTTACCCTGTGGGGAATAACTTACCCTGGGGGAAATAACTTACCCTGGAGGGAATAACTTACCCTGGGGGGAATAACTTACCCTGGAGGGAATAACTTACCCTGGGGGAATAACTTACCCTGGGGGGAATAACTTACCCTGGAGGGAATAACTTACCCTGGAGAGAATAACTGACCCTGGACGGAATAACTTACCCTGGTGAGAATAACTGACCCTGGGGAAATAACTTACCCTGGGGGGAATAACTTACTCTGGGGGAATAACTTACCCTGGAGAGAATAACTTACTCTGGGGGGAATAACTTACCCTGGGGGGAATAACTTACCCTGGGGGGAATAACTTACCCTGGGGGGAATAACTTACCCTGGAGGGAATAACTTACCCTGGAGAGAATAACTGACCCTGGAGGGAATAACTTATCCAGGGGGGGAATAACTTACCCTGGGGGGAATAACTTACCCTGGAGAAAATAACTGACCCTGCAGGGAATAACTTACCCTGGTGAGAATAACTGACCCTGGGGAAATAACTTACCCTGGGGGGAATAACTTACTCTGGGGGAATAACTTACCCTGGAGAGAATAACTTACTCTGGGGGGAATAACTTACCCTGGGGGGAATAACTTACCCTGGGGGAATAACTTACCCTGGGGGGAATAACTTACTCTGGGGGGAATAACTTACCCTGGGGGGAATAACTTACTCTGAGGGGAATAACTGACCCTGGGGGGAATAACTTACCCTGGGGGGAATAACTTACTCTGGGGGGAATAACTTACTCTGGGGGGAATAACTTACTCTGGGGGGAATAACTTACTCTGGGGGGAATAACTTACTCTGGGGGGAATAACTTACTCTGGGGGGAATAACTTACCCTGGGGGAATAACTTACCCTGGGGGAATAACTTACCCTGGGGGAATAACTTACCCTGGGGGAATAACTTACCCTGGGGGAATAACTTACCCTGGGGGAATAACTGACCCTGGGGGAGGAAGAATACCTTACACTGGAACAACCTTATGCGATATTAACTGGCCGGAACGCTATGCGTGTTAGTGGCTTCGGAAGAATGTAAGACGACCGACATTATATACTCTCTCACAACCCAATGTACATTCTTGAACATAAAATAAACATAAATAAAATAAATAACATATTTATTGACGTTCAGCGACCATTAGAAAAATTCAAGGCAGGATACAACCAATTATGAATATTGTGTTACTTTTCTGATTATTGTAAAGCTTATATAAGATAGTTAAGTGAGCATGATGCAACTAGGGATAAATATCCTTAGTCCTACATTTTAGTTTATAATTGAACAAATGTGTCGTGTAATTCCACCAGAATACAATTTTCACCGAGGATGAAGAATCTCAGATTTAATTATGTTATACTACATGGGGAACCGCAATATTTCCAACAATATTTCTTATAGTCAGTGGGAGTATGTAGAACAATGTGTTGCACAACCATGGACGTCTGATGGACGTCCACACAGTGTTCTCTGTGCCTGTGGCACCTCTGCTCATCACTGGTTCTATTCTGCATTTTCTTCCATATCGTTCACTCCAGTATGTTGTTATTTTACTGTGTCGATTTGGGACCTGGCCCTACGTGTATATTATTTTATATCTCTCTCGTCTCCTTTGTTGGGAATACATTTGGAGAGATTTGAGACGATCCCAATAATTTAGGTGCTTTATTGAGTGTATGTATGTCGCTGTATTTGTCTAGACTGTCAAAAGACATCTGTTCCCCGTGAAAGACTGCTGTACAAGATGGGGAACCAGGCTGGGATAACTGGGAAAACACTGGACTGGGTAAGGGAGTATCTGAAGGACAGAAAGTCGAGTCACAGTCAGAGAGAAGGTTTCAAGCAGGAGGAATGTAACAAGTGGGGTCCCACAATGCTTTGTTCTGGGACCGCTGCTGTTCCTAATTTACGTGAACGATCTACCCGAGGGAATGAGCTTAGACATGTCAATGTTTGCAGATGATGCAAAGCTGACGAGGAACGTGAAAACAGATGAGGACTGCAGAAAGTTACAGCTACACCTTGACAAACTCTAGAAGTGGTCAGACAAATGGTTGCCGGAAATCAGTTCCAACGAGTGTAAGGTAATGAGAATGGGAAAGGGAGAAATGAGACCAGAAGGCATCTACACCATACGGGGAAGGCAGCTACAGGAATCAGGAGAGAAGGATCTGGGAGTGGATATAATTCCCACACACCGGAAGCACAAATAAACAGAATAACATCAGTAGCATATGTGACGCTGCCAAATATAAAAACATATTTTATGAACTTGAATCAGAACTCTTTCAATGTAATTTACACAACATTTGTTTGACCAATACCGGAATATGCATCACTAGTATGGGATCCACACCTTGTGAAGCATAAAGCCAAAAATTGAAAAAGTACAGAGGTTTGTAATAAGGTAAGTGCCAGAGCTTAGAGGTCTAAGCTGCTCGCAGCCTGGTTCACCAAACCACCAACCCGGGAAGCCTGGTATGAAACAGGGCCACTAGGTACCTGCCTGATACCTGGTTGATGGGGTTCTGGGAGTTCTTCTACTCCCCAAGCCCGGCCCGAGGCCAGGCTTGACTTGTGAGAGTTTGGTCCACCAGGCTGTTGCTTGGAGCGGCCCGCAGGCCCACATACCCACCACAGCCTGGTTACGGCGGGTCTTTGATTCCTGGAACCTCCACAATGTAGGAACATTCTCATGATCCATCCTGTCATTTTCTTGACCGCCGGATTATTTGCTCGATTATGTTCATTAAATGTTAAGTCGTCAGACATCATAATTCCCAGATCTTTCACAGAGTATTTTCCTTCTAAAAGTCCGATTGTGTCCTGTACTTTGAATTTCGTTTACATTCCTTGTTTCCATCATACCTCAGTACCTGGAACTTGTCACTGTTAAACATCATGATATTTTCCGTTGCTCAGTCGAAGACTTTACTGATATTTGCCTGTATTTGCCTGTAGGGAGCCGGTCGGCCGAGCGGACAGCACGCTGGACTTGTGATCCTGTGGTCCGGGGTTCGATCCCAGGCGCCGGCGAGAAACAATGGGCAGAGTTTCTTTCACCCTATGCCCCTGTTACCTAGCAGTAAAATAGGTACCTGGGTGTTAGTCGGCTGTCACGGGCTGCTTCCTGGGGGTGGAGGCCTGGTCGAGGACCGGGCCGCGGGGACACTAAAAAGTCCCGAAATCATCTCAAGATAACCTCAAGAAGATAGTTTTTCAGTGTCTTTTACAGTAAATTTTCATACTGAATTTTGTATCTTTGCAAAGAATAACGTGAAGCTGTGACTAATATTTTTGTCTATATCCGAGATAAGAATGAGAAATAGCAACGGTACAACGACTGTGGCACAGCATTTCACTGCACTAGGACTTGAACTTTTTTTAATGTTACAATTTGCATTCTTATTGACAGAAAATTTAAAATCTAACGCCCTACTTTACTCATTATTCCTATTGATCTCGTTTTATGGCATATCACTCCATGGTTACACTTACCAAAAACCTTTGAAAAGTCTGTGTATACATCGTCATTTTGTTTTTCTATTAATTCCTCCGTGATTTTGTCATAGTTGTTGAGTAATTGCAAAAGACAGGATCTTCCCGCTCTAAATATATGTTGACCTGGGTTGTGAAGTTCATTGATCTGCATAAAACTGGAGATTTCGATTCCTAATCACGCGTTCAAAAACCTTTGTTATGTATGATGTTATTGTTACTGATTTATGCCAAAGCTTTACTACCTCCCTTATGTAGTGGTGATATATTTGCAGATTTAAGTGCTTTTAGAATCTCCTCTGTATCCATGCTCTTTCTCCATATTACGCTAAGCGCTCGCACTACTCGTACTTTCCATTTCTTAATGAATATTGAATCCCAGGTGTTAGGACATGGGGCTGAGTGCATGGGCAAGTAGTAAATTTCTCTTTCAAAATCTGCAATGTTGATATCAGTTATATTTTCACGTGTTTGGGTTGATACCTGGTTGATGGGGTTCTGGGAGTTCTTCTACTCCCCAAGCCCGGCCCGAGGCCAGGCTCGACTTGTGAGAGTTTGGTCCACCAGGCTGTTGCTTGGAGCGTCCCGCAGGCCCACATACCCACCACAGCCCGGTTGGTCCGGCACTCCTTGGAGGAATAAATCTAGTTTCCTCTTGAAAATGTATCATTCATAAACTGTTCTGATCCTCCACTTTTGAGATGCTTTTGAACATAGAAGTTGTCTTGAAGATTTTTTATTCTTCACTTGTAAGTAAAGGTCCACTGCTGGTGGAGGCTCTCGATTTTGATTTCACATATGTAAAGAAATATTTTGGATTTTTATTTATCTTTTTTGTGACATTCTGCTCCAACTCCATTTCTTCAGCGTGGTATGATTGCTTCAGCTTCTGCTCTACTTCTTTAACCTCTCTGATTAAATAATTTTGTCTTTGTTGGAATAGTCGTGTACAAAGCTGCTGCCTGTTACTAGTCTGCTTAAACGTACTAGTAACAGGCAGCAGACTAGTAAGTAACGGGCACTAATAAATAAACTCAGCCAACATAGAGGCTAAAGCAAAGACCGCTTCTCAATGAGTCCCCGCCATCAATTGCTCTATGATTATTCTTTCGACAGACGTATTCCCAGTCGTCAATTGTTGACACTGTATTGACTTATATTTGTCTACAATATTTATACAATATACAATATTTGTCTAGTCAGCAAATGACACCAATAACTATGTGAAGAATGTAGGGCAGGAGTGTCAACCACGTGACCTTGAAGTGGTATCAAGCGGTGTGACGCTATTAATGGGATTTCTGGAGCGTGTGACAATAGATTTTTATTCATTGTACTGATTACTGTTTTGTGTCGATATAAGAAAAATTGTATTTATATCCATTTCAAAACTTCAGTCATGTCACCCTTTACTCATTATACTTCTAGAGAAATTATGTTAAGCTATTTTAATCTCCCTTCATAAGGAAGAGTTCTAATTCCTGTGATTAACGAAGGATTGTCATCCTTCTCTGCACGCATCTCTGTTATTAAGTTCAGAACCTTACATTTTTTTCAGCAGTAAATTGTATCTGCCAATGTTTCGTCCATCTTGAAATCTTATCTAGACCGTCCTATACCGAATTTGTGTCTTCTGAATTTATATACGATCCAAACCTATCATCCGCAGATTTGAAAATGTTGCTTTTTCATTCCTGTGTCGTTCATATGTATAGTAAAGACTAGAGAACCCAAGAGAGAGTCCTGGCCACACCACTGATGATGGTCTCCCACTCACAATTACCACCAATTATGTTCTGCTTTCTTTAAAATAATGAAGCTCTAAACCAGCTTAGGAAAACCTCCACAATACCGCCGGCCGCCATGATTTTTAATGAGTCTCGTGAGGCATAGTATCAAAGTCCTTTCTAAACTTTAGATATAAAATGTTGTAATGCTTAATCAATATAATTATATACTGGAAAAGAATTAAAGTATATTTGTTAAACATGAGCTGCGTTCAAATGCCTGGCTGAGCAGACCATCAACCAGGCCTGGTCAGAGACCGGGCCGCAAGGACGTTGATCCCCGGAAACCACAATAGGTAGTCAACAACAGGCAGATGGTAAAACCATGCTGTGACATGCTTATTCATCTTTGTGCAGACGAGGAGTCACAATAACGTGGCTGAAATATGTTCACCAAACCACACACTAGAAAGTGAAGGGACGACGACGTATCGGTCCGTCCTGGACCATTCTCAAGTCGATTTTTTTACTTGAGAATCGACTTGAGAATGGTCCAGGACGGACCGAAACGTCGTCGTCCCTTCACTTTCTAGTGTGTGTGGTTTGGTCAACATTATTTATCTTTACTTTTCAAGATGTAAACAAATGGCTTTTGCTATTGTAGGAGAAAATACGAGAGTAGACATGCCAGGGATGGTTGTCGAGACGGGCCTCGTTAGTAGGTCCCCAGGGATGGTTGTCGAGACGGGCCTCGTTAGTAGGTCCCCAGGGATGGTTGTCGAGACGGGCCTCGTTAGTAGGTCCCCAGGGATGGTTGTCGAGACGGGCCTCGTTAGTAGGTCCCCAGGGATGGTTGTCGAGACGGGCCTCGTTAGTAGGTCCCCAGGGATGGTTGTCGAGACGGGCCTCGTTAGTAGGTCCCCAGGGATGGTTGTCGAGACGGGCCTCGTTAGTAGGTCCCCAGGGATGGTTGTCGAGACGGGCCTCGTTAGTAGGTCCTCATCACATTATTATTTGCGACTAATACTAATGGTATTTCTGGATCAACCCAAAGTCAATAGCAATTTGTTAAGGATGAAGGCTTCACCAAAACGTTAATAATAACAATTAACAGGTATTTATAAACTATGTTAATTATTATTACACTTTGGAGGGGGATCTAATTATTTTTGTTTGGTGTTATATAAAAGTTAATCCCATCAGAGAGATCTGTGGCTGTCTTAACCTACTGATTGTGGTTTTCTATGGAAAACGAAACTCACTTAACATTGTCAATGATCAACCAATCACTTAACTCAGCTTCCTATCACTGCCGGTATTTCAAAAGGAAAAAATGTGGAGCTCAGTTTGATATGCGGAATCACATTAGCATGTTCAATGAGCCAGTATCAAATATATCAATGGGTCATAAAGATAACATACACAATTATATACTTTACTAAAATGTGTGCTGTACGTCACTTAGACGCTCATCGCTTCCGAGCGATACTTAAAGTTTTGTGAGAATTCCACATAGATAATTCTACACAGGTAATTCCACACAGATTTCCACTCAGGTAATTCAAGTGTTCACTGACAGTGGATCGTGTCTTCAACCCACACTTGTTACAGGTATTAGCTGGGCAAGACGACTGCTAAATCACAAGCATCTACATGCAGGCAACAAAATAAAACCCTTGAGGTTCAAATGAAAGTTGAGTATTTACAATACGCGGCCTCATGACTCATTCACTACTTTACTCATTCATTCAGGCGGTTCATCAAGTTGTCACATTTGCTGATGACCTATCACGCTGCACACGTCTCAAGCACGCTGTACAGATCACATGCTCTTCTCTTTCGCCGATGCACATGTCTGGGATCAAAAAAATTCACAGGAAATTTACTGGTAAGAGAGTTAGGATGATGATTGGTGATGTCAGAAAAGGCGACTGAAATTCCAGCAGTCAGGAACACATTACAAAATGCCTAAAAATACACTTCACAGGCGCTGTTTTCTTCCCCTGAATACAAAACATGGCTCCTCCGTTTCTAGATGACCGTTGGCAATGTCTGTTCCCCAAAATTGAAGAACGATGACTTAAATATCATGTGATTCATCGGTCACACGCGATGACGGACATGCTTGCCTGTCTCTAGGAATTTACTATATAGCAATCTCATTAAATAATGTCAGAAACGTGATTCCAGACGATTTGTTGATTAAATGGGTAATTATAAGTTAACTTGATGTGTTGGGTGAGTGCAATAATTTAGTCTCATGGCCAGCAGACAAAATGACGTACATCTAGTCATTTGAGCATGGGGGGAAAAGAGAAATCTCAAGGGGAAAAGCTTTTAGAAATATTGGCATTAATACAACGTCCTATTTTCATAAAGTTAGAGAGGAGACTAAGGGGGGACTCTAAAGGTAGAACCAAGAATGGAATACTAAGGGGCCTCTAAAGGTAGAACCAAGAAAGAACACAAAGGCTCTTGTAAAGGGGGCCCCAAAGTGGTCCATTTACAAGAGCCCCTGTTTGATACCTGGTTGATGGGGTTCTGGGAGTACTTGTACTCCCCAAGCCCGGCCCGACGCCAGGCTTGACTTGTGAGAGCTTGGTCCACTGGTCCACGGCTCGAACAATCATAAACAAATGATCTACTACAGATGTACGACAGATTTGTCATAACCAGCAAATAGTAGAGCCTTCAGATTATTTTGCTGAAAAAAACTAGGAATCCTTAATTTAAATAAATTTGTTATAAACAAATGAAATCAGGTGAACATTTTTATCTAAATATTGAGCGTCAGGTGCATTATCACGGTATGGTTTCCACGGC
This sequence comes from Procambarus clarkii, assembly GCF_040958095.1. NCBI lineage: Eukaryota > Metazoa > Arthropoda > Malacostraca > Decapoda > Cambaridae > Procambarus > Procambarus clarkii. The sequence continues at coordinate 26,990,627 of NC_091175.1, forward strand.
GAGAGTTTGAGGCCGTTGGTGTTCACCGAGATAATCTAGTGTGAGTGTGGACGCCATGACAGGTGGACGCCATGACAGGTGGACGCCATGACAGGTGGACGCCATGACAGGTGGACGCTGTATACCACACCTCCAGAAGGTGGCTCTTGGTGCTCTCATAACCATCACTATAGAACCCGCATTGTTCTTACAGTATACTGCACTTTATGTACAATTGGTAATTAAAGACAACCTGAAGCTTGAGCGGTTCTGTAATGTGACACTGAAGCATCCCGCCGAGGAATGTGCTCACTTGAACGACGGTCAACACGCAGACCTGCAAGTGAAAGCTCAGCAGCTCGACAGTGTCCTCACTTTTTATGAGAAGTTAGCGAGCACAATCATCCCAATCTTGCTGCTATCCTTCGTCGCCTCCTGGAGCGACAAGCGAGGGCGTCGTGTCCCCATACTTCTACCATTAATTGGAGAAGTATTCTATAGCATCATCTATCTCCTGGAGGCGTTCTTCACGTCCTGGCCGCCTTACGTCCTCCTGTTGGCGTCAGTCCTTGAGAGCATGGGTGGAGGTGCCATGATGCTCACTATGGCTTCCTACAGTTACGTGGCAGACAACACTAGCCAACAGTGCAAAACTGTTCGTATGACCTTAATGAAAGTATTTTGGTTTCTCAGAGGACCAGTTGGTACAGTCATAGGAGTCTGGATCTTTGACATCGGAGGATATGTTTCAGTCTTCAGTACGTCTCTCCTTCTTTATAGTATGGCACTTGTTTTGGCTTTTTTTATGAAGACAAAAGAGTTCAGTTGATTTTTTTTTTTTTTTTTTTTTTTATTAAGTTATGAGGTACATCTGCATTAGTGCAGCTACCCTAGACTATATGAAGTGGAGTACAGTGTGTCAAAAAAAAAAGCTAACTAGGTGATGCTATAAAATCCCCATCACACAGGATGGTTAGTCATACAGAGACATGTGATAGGCGGTCTGCACTGGCAGACTCCGGATGCATTTTGAGGATATCAACAACACAAGATTGAATAAGGTAGCAGTGGTAATACAAGTCCCCATCTCGCAGGATGGTTAGTCATACAGGGCCATGTGTTTAATAGCCTGCACTGGCAAATTTTGGGTATACTGTGAGGATATCTTCAAGAATACGAGAGTGAATAAAGTAATTGCAAAGCTCCAGGTACCTCATGCCAACTGGTCTGAAAGGTCTAATAATTGGGCATTCAGTGATGTAGTGCGGGAGATCATGCCGTAGTTCCTGCTCACAGAGTTTGCAACTGGAGTGCTCAGGATTGGGAGACCCGTCACCTGCAGCCACCTGCCACAGGTAACGGTAACCCAACCTGATCCTTGCAACCACTGTGTCGCACAGTCTAGTGGACGTTTTGTGCTGTCCATAGATGTAGGTTTCAGATCTGAACAAATCATAGCTTTTTATACTAGTACTTTCAGGTCGTTGGGAGTCAGTAAGTTCTTTCCTATCAGATCTGAATGTTTGGACCAATACAGTTTTGACAGCAGAAATGGGGATACCTAGATCTAATTCAACTTCAAACTTGTTACACGCTAATTTGGCTGCAATGTCTGTCTCATTATGATGAGTTATATTTATGTGTGAAGGTATCCATACAAAGGAAATTCGAGACCCTTTACTCTGTGCATCAATTAGGTCATTTATAATTGGGAGTATGAGGTTCTTGCTGTCGATCTTCCAAGAGAAGTTTTCGATTGCTTGAAGAGCAGACTTTGAATCGCAGAATATTATTCCTCCTCCAATATTTTTTAATGTGCTGGTTGCTAAATGTAATGCTGCTAGTTCTGCTTGTGTGGAGGTCAGCCAGTTGTTTAGCCTGACACTGACAGACTTTGTGCAAATATTATTTCTATAGAACCTACATGCCGCTGCAGTCCGTCCAGTAGAAGACTGGACTGAGCCGTCGGTGTAGACACAGTGCTCGTGAGATCTTAGACTCTCGATGGAGGAGGCAATTGTTTCAAGAGTGACAGCTTTGAGTAGAGCAAGATTCTCATTATCTTTCTTGGTGACAGGTGTGTATGATACTTGAATGGTGGGGTACAGATAAAGAGGAATATCAGAGACTGGTAGATTGCACTTAAAAGGAATGTTAAGTTTAATGAGATTGTAAGCATTGTTTCTCAGCCAATTATCATAAAAGGAGTGAGTTGGTATGTCGGCATACCAACTCACTCCTTTTATGATAATTGGCTGAGAAACAATGCTTACAGTTCAGTTGAATGGGACAGAGAATGAGACAAGTCTATGGAACCAAATGAATATCATCAGTTTATTTCGAGTTGTCAGAAGGAGGCGGCCTGGCAGGACACGACTTCATCTTCTACTTCTGATGTTGCTCATGCTTGGCTACATCAGTTGTATACCACATAACATGTACCTATGGACTCGTAGAGTGTTCGAATGGGATGAGGACCGGTTCAGCCCGTACGCAACCGTGAGCATGGTTACTGAAGTGTTGGTACTGCTGATAGCTACGCCAATTTTTCACAGACTCATTATTCATGATTGTGTAATTGGTGCAGGATCAGTTCTTCTGATTTTCTTCAGACTTAAGCTTTGGACTGGTTACTGCCACTAGCCAGTGGTGGGTTCCGTTAGTGTTTATTCTTGTGCCAACCACACTTCCCTTAATATCTATCAGGATTCAGATAACTAAGGTGAGAACATAATTAAATGAAACTTAACTTAAGGCCTAGTAGAACTTGTTCATGAAGAACACTCGTGACACCAAGCTTAATGCCTTTAAAGTGTGTCTTAAGTTATACATTCACATGCCCACTTAACGAATGTCAACCCCAGCGATCTAGATGCAAAGGCAAGACAACATATTTTTCAAGTCGCCTGACAATGTGCAGACAACGAAGTTCAATAAAAGATCACCTCGTTTGTACACATAACTAGACCATCTTCAGACACATCCTGACCAACAACACCAATATATAAGACAGACATAACGACAATAGAAGATTAGACAAAACTGAACCACTACATCTCACTCCCTCTCAAACAATCCTCAAGAGCCATCTTACACTTAAGTACACCTTACTATCCTCAAGACCAATACAGAACTGCAACTTCCCGTCATACCTGCCACAGGTCGACACTGATTAACATCTCACTTCATCTCATCCTATATGGTACAAATAATGAAAAATATGCTACTGTGTTTATTTTAATTCTGCTTCTACAAATGTAGACAAGAGCTTCCACAAAACATGTCCTATAGTCACACATCAAACCCAGTAAGATTATCAAATGAACTTATGTGAGGTAATTTTTTCTACTTTCTTCTCAACTGAAGAACTTATAAAATACAGAAAAGTTTCTTGATAGAATCACTGATCAATCCTCAATAACACATAACAAAGACTGCTTCTAAAATATTATAATAAATCTCTTTTGCTATATATATATAATATATATTAAAAGGATATTTCTTATAATTCAGAGGAATGTGCTGTTTTTCCTAGCTATGTGATGGAGAAGAGGTGGGAAGATACTTATCACTACTGGCCATCCTGGAGGTGTTGTGGATCTTGGTGGACAGCGCCATCTTCACCGCTGTCTACGCTTCCACTCTCGCGTTCTACCCTTCCTGCGAGCACTTCGTCTCCGCCGCCTTCGCTGATGTCTGATGAGCGGTCTCTTGTATCTGAGGTTATACATGGACAATGATGCAGGTCCTGGCTTGCCTGAGAGCCAGCCGGACCTCAAGGTTCCACCCGGAGAAAATCATTCGTCCTGGCCATCCCAGCTGAGGTCCAAGTCCTTCATCCAGATCATCCCAGCTGAAGTCACAGACCAGGATCACGACCCTCCCAACTAGAGTGCTGGTCCTTCATCCTGGCCATCCTAGCTGGAGCCCCCAGTTCAAGATCTTATCAGAATGGGGAACAGGGAAACCGAAGAGTCCTTGAGATGAATGAGAGGAAAGATGCTTAGGAAACCCTTAAAGAGATCGAGGGTTATTACTGATCTCATGCGAATCATTAAAATATTTTTATTGCTGAACGTTTTCTGATACAGCACTAATAAGATGTCTTGATCAATCATTGCTCATGTTTCAAATAAGATATCAAACAAAATGACCAAGTTCATCAGGTAACCATGTCGACCAAGTGTTTGGCTCGACCTGGTGCCTATACTAACCTGGTGCCCATGTCGACCCAGTGGTTGCATCGACCTGGCACAGGGCTGACAGTAACTTCTATAACTGTCCTTGTTAAAGAAATCTAGAGACTCTGCCACCCACATTTCACCTATTTCATATGGGAGGGGAAGAATTGCAAAAAGACCAATCCCCCTTTGATTGCATTTGTGGGACCAGTCCCAACCCAGTCATGTTGGGCACATACCTCAGAGCAATCACCATGAGGATAGCCCAATGTGTCTGGCCTTCAACCTCCGACATACTATTTAATATATATACTGTACGAAAGGATTCCTGTCTATTCAAGGATGGATGCCAGATGCCTTACTGAACTTTGCAGGGGGGAATGGCCTAGGGTACAGGACAAACATAGGCTGGTCGGGGTCAGCCTAAGGTAAATGCTTTAAGATATATTAGTAATTATAGACCCCAAGTGACTTCATGTAGTCAAGTGTGAAATATTTGTTGCAATTCCCAAAGAGTTTTTAGTGATCATAACAATATATTGAAACAATTGCCTCCTCCATCGAGAATTTAAGATCTCACGAGCACTGTGTCTACACCGACGGCTCAGTCCAATCCTCTACTGGACGGACTGCAGCAGCATGTAGGTTTTATAGAAATAATATTTGCACACAGACAGTCAGTGTCAGGTTAAACAACTGGCTGACCTCCACACAAAGCCAGCGGCACTACAACTAGCTACCAGAATATTTAAAAACACAAGAGGGATAATATCTTGTCATTCAAAGTTTTCCTATCCGCTGCTATATTTGCACGGTTATGTTCACTAATTGTCAGGTCGTTAAATATCATAATTCCCATATCTTTTACTTGTTGCTTTCCATCTATGAGTAGGTCTGATTGTATCCTGTACCCTGTGTTTCGTTTAAGTTCCTCATTTCCACCATACCTAAGTACCTGGAATTTATCATCGTTAAACCTCATGTTATTTTCAGTTGCCCAATCGAGGACTTTATATATATCAGCTTGTAGTTTTTCAATGTCTTTTGCAAAGTAAATTTTCATGCTAATTTTGTAATCTTCAATAGATGACACGAAGCTGTGACAAGTATTTTTCTCTACATTCGAGATTTGAATGAGAGTGGTGCAAGGATTATGCCCCGGGGTACATAGCTTTTCACTGTATTTGGACTTGATCTTATTTGATTAACTTTTACTTTTTGCATTCTTTTTTGACAGAAAGTTGAAAATCCAATGTCGCACTTTACCCGTTATTTCTATTGGTCTCATTTTATGGGCTATCACTTCTTGGTTACATTTCTTGAATGTCTTTGTACCGTCTGTGTAGACAACATCTGCATTTTATTTTTCTTCTAAACCTTCTGTGATTTTTGTCATCTTGGTTTATTAACTGTGACAGACACGACCTTCCTGCTCTAAATCCATGTTGACCTGAGTTGTGAAGTTCATTGTTTTCCATAAAATTGGAGATTTGATTCCTAATCACTCTTTCAAAAACTGTTATTATAGGGGTAATGTTAGAGCAACTGGTCTATAATTTTTTGCCAAAGCTTTACTACCGGTCATATGTACAGGAGCTATATCTGTAACGATTATCATCTCTCATACCCATTGTAATACTGGTAGTATAGTCTCACTAGTCCGTCAGATGTATAGCTGATCCAAATAATGACTCAAGCTGAATTGAGCTCTGTGTAAGCAATAGGAGAAAGAGAATAGAGTGGTGGACAGAGAGAAAGAGGGAGAGTGAGCGAGAGAGAGAGTGCGAGCTGGAGAAATAGGACGAGAGAGAGCGAGAGATAGTAGTAGCTTTTATGGTCCACGTATGACTATCCAATGCGCCACCACCACCACCCTGAATTACCAGACAAGACGTGAAGAAGAGATGCACTTGAAGATAAGATGTGAAAACTTGAAGAGGTTAATATCATACCAGAACAAGTGTACGCAACAAAGGAATGGTAAAAGGATCCTGGCCTGGCACTTGAATAATCTTGAAACCACTTAGGTGTACTATATAGAATAACGGGAGCAATGCTGGACATTCTATTACTGACACACCTTAACAGGGATATGAAGCAGACAATTAAGGACACTAGGTCACTAGGAGGCAAAGGGAACGGTAAGCCCAGTATCACATCAGCAGGTACCATTTATACACAAGGGAATGATACTTTGAAAACCTTACTTTATCAATTTAAAATAGAACAATTTGTAACTATGTTTCCTAATAGAGGCAAAGATAATTGAATGATAAGGTGCTGGGTACAAGAGAGCCGTACTTACTACCACAGTGAGTACCATGTGACCTTGAGGTACTTGATGTTCGTCATTATATAGATGTTTGATGTGGAAGAGGTAAGCCTTGTGGAGTAATATGGCAGCATTGTGTCTGACAACCTCGTCACCACCTCACTCTTGACCCCAGTTGACCTGTCCCTGGGTTAGCGCCGGACTGAGGTGTGAATTTTCCGTTTTGTTCTTCCAACAGGCAGACGACGCGCCAACTGTTACTGTTCTGTTGTTCTGCTGTGTACTGCCCTCTTGATACATGCTGATTTAAGTGCTGCTGGTATCTCCCCAGTATCTATGCTCTTTCTCCATATTACACTGAGCGCTCACGCTACTGCTACTTTACATTTATTTATGAATACTGAATTTCACGACGCAATTGCATTCGGAACAACCTGAGTCCAACGGAGTTAGTGCTGGTCGACGCCCTGCCAGTTGTGTGGGAACCTAGTGGAGTGGGGACTCCAGGAACTGCACCCTGCAACGCGCGGTGCAGCAAACCGGTAAATCAGTAAACCAGTGCAATGGGACCTTCTGTCGACCCAACCACTGCAATTCAACAAGGACAATTGGAGATGACGAAACAGGATCAAGAGGATGCCCTGATGATCATTCTGCCAACCACAACAGTCAACTCAGACAGGAGTGTTGAGTCTACAGTCCACCTTAGGTAGAACAATACCCCTTGTGCTAGGCTATTTATTGTCTTACTCCCGGGATTAGAGATTACTTTATTGATCATTTGTGAGGGCGTAGAGTCACTTATATATATATATATATATATATATATATATATATATATATATATATATATATATATATATATGTATATATATATATATATATATATATATATATATATATATATATATATATATATATATGTATATATATACGAACAAGCCTGAATGGTCCCCAGGACAATATGCAACTGAAAACTCACACCCCAGAAGTGACTCGAACCCATACTCCCAGAAGCAACGCAACTGGTATGTACAAGACGCCTTAATCCACTTGACCATCACGACCGGACATAATGAGGTGATAGCCGAGGCTATTTGAACCACCCCACCGCCGGCACTCGGATAGTTATCTTGGGCATAGCATTTTACCAAATCACCTCATTCTTTGGGGCACACGTGAGGAACACAAATGCGAACAAGCCTGAATGGTCCCCAGGACAATATGCATATGCTATACATAGCAATATGCTATGCCCAAGATAACTATCCGAGTGCCGGCGGTGGGGTGGTTCAAATAGCCTCGGCTATCACCTCATTATGTCCGGTCGTGATGGTCAAGTGGATTAAGGCGTCTTGTACATACCAGTTGCGTTGCTTCTGGGAGTATGGGTTCGAGTCACTTCTGGGGTGTGAGTTTTCAGTTGCATATTGTCCTGGGGACCATTCAGGCTTGTTCGCATTTGTGTTCCTCACGTGTGCCCCAAAGAATGAGGTGATTTGGTAAAATGCTATGCCCAAGATAACTATCCGAGTGCCGGCGGTGGGGTGGTTCAAATAGCCTCGGCTATCACCTCATTATGTCCGGTCGTGATGGTCAAGTGGATTAAGGCGTCTTGTACATACCAGTTGCGTTGCTTCTGGGAGTATGGGTTCGAGTCACTTCTGGGGTGTGAGTTTTCAGTTAGTTATATATATATATATATATATATATATATATATATATATATATATATATATATATATATATATATATATGTCGTACCTAGTAGCAAGAACTCACTTTTCAGCCTACAATGCAAGGCCCGATTTGCCTAATAAGCCAAGTTTTCATGAATTAATATATTTTCTCTAATTTTTTTCTTATGAAATGATAAAGCTACCCATATCATTATGTAAGAGGTCAATTTTTTTTTATTGGAGTTAAAATTAACGTAGATATATGACCGAACCTAACCAACCCTACCTAACCTAACCTAACCTATCTTTATAGGTTAGGTTTGGTTAGGTAGCCGAAAAAGTTAGGTTAGGTTAGGTTAGGTAGGTTAGGTAGTCGAAAAGCAATTAATTCATGAAAACTTGGCTTATTAGGCAAATCGGGCCTTGCATAGTAGGCTCAGAAGTGAGTTCTGGCTACTAGGTACGACATATATATATATACATATATATATATATATATATATATATATATATATATATATATATATATATATATATATATATATATATACTCACAGCTTATTCAAGTGTTTATACTTTAAGTATAGTTGATTTGATAGAGAACGTCGAGGCAACCAGTTATTATTATAGGCAGCAATGTAACATTAAGTTCATTAAGAATTTGTTTGTGCTAAAGTTTGCCTATTAGTATCCAATGATGTGAGTTAGTTTACCATCATAGTATTAAATGTGAAGCATTACATGTGGTGCTAGAAGAACTTATTAATTTGAAGTGGAGAGTAACTTGGTCAATAAAATGTTCAACTTTAATTGTTGAAAATTTTGAAGTCTTGCCGTAACGTAACTCTCATCAGAATTTTGTGGCCAGAAGTAGTTTTAAATATTGTTCAGTAAACATGTGTCACTCTTAACGCTGTGTTTGGTGTTAAGCCCCCATTTTGCACTTTGTAAACTGTTTACCTAAGTTTGTGGTCCAAGTATGAGTCGAGCCACTATCTGAATTTGAGGTGTGACCAAGCAAGTACAACTACGGTAAAGTTTACCAGGCGGCGGCTGTGGTAGTTGGCGACCTGGAGTTTTTATTTTTGTGGTGGCTAGGTCAAAGGTCTAGAGGAGACCCTGCTCGCTAGTGGACTATTTGGCCTTACTACTCCACTCTTGACATGGATACCGGGAGTGTGTGTGTGTGCACGGCCTTCCCCCCACTCCATGTGTGACTGGAGTACCCCACGGTGATAGTGGCACCGCTTGGAAGGAAGAACACTGAGCCACAAATGTCTCCTCTCTCCCTACTCACACATGCCCCTTCCCTGTCTCCTCTTTCCCTACTCACACATGCCCCTTCCCTGTCTCCTCTTTCCCTACTCACATATGCCCCTTCCCCGTCACTTCTTTCCCTGCTCTCACATGCTCTTCCCCGTTACCCCTTTCATTGCTCTCACACACCCTTTTCCCGTCATTTCTCTCCCTGCTCACACACGCCTTTTTCAGTCATTGTAACCAAAACGTTGGGCTCAGAATTCAAATCTGTCATCTGAGCACACGTTTTGAGTCTGTGTCTGGAACAGGTTGCACTCTCATAAGAGGTGCACATGTGACACATCTTATGAGTTCTTTGGCTGTGTTTTGTTACTGATTTGAAACGATTGCAAAGAGCTCACACACAAGTGACAACTCTCCTCTCCTTACACATCATTCTCCTCACCCAAAACCTTCCCCAACACCCATTCCACCCCGTTAGGTCCATCCTCTTTCCAACCCTTTCCTGCGATCTTCACTTCTCTTCCATTCAGCTTACCTTCATATACTCCACTTACCCTTCCCGTGCAGCGTGGAGTCTGCACATTTACAGTTTATGTTGCCACGTTCAATGTCTCCTCCTCCCCCCCTTTCCTCTCGGTGGGCCGTCCCATACAGCTGACCTGTAGTGAAGGAGTGGAAGGGAAATGGGAGGTAAAAAAGGTCGGTTGGTACGGGGTGGACTAGAGTAAGTGGTGGAAATTGAGAAGGTGATAGATGAGGGAATAAAAAGTTTCATGGGATGGAGGGAGAGAGCAAGACATGTATAGTGAAAGGAGAGATACAGGCATACATATAGGACCTGGAAGGTGTTCTGGGAGTTGTTCTACTCCCCAAGCCCGGCCCGAGGCCAGGCTTGACTTGTGGGAGTTTGGTCCACCAGGCTGTTGCTTGGAGCGGCCCGCAAGCCCACATACCCACCACAGCCCGGTTGGTTCGGCACTTTTTGAGGAAAACTATCTAGTTTCCTCTTGAAGATGTCCACGGTTGTTCCAGCAATATTTCTTATGCTCGCTGGGAGGACGTTGAACAGCCGTGGACCTCTGATGTTATACAGTGTTCTCTGACTGTGCCTATGGCACCTCTGCTCTTCACTGGTTCTGTTCTGCATTTTCTTCCATATCGTTCACTCCAGTACGTTGTTATTTTACTGTGTAGATTTATGAATGGCATTTTACTTAAATTTATGACTGTTAAACATCATGTTATTTCCTGCCCAACCACTTGGGGTAGACGGTAGAGCGACAATCTTGCTTCATGCAGGTTGGCGTTCAATCCCCGACCGTCCAAGTGGTTGGGCACCATTCCTTCCCCCCGTCCCATTCCAAATCCTTATCCTGACCCCTTCCCAGTCCTATACAGTCGTAATGGCTTGGCGCTTTCCCGACAATTCCCTTCCCTTCCCTTCCTGCTGTCCAATCGAGCAATGTATTAATATCAGCTGGTAGAGCTTCAAAGTCTCTACAGAAGTAATTGTCACGCTGATTTTTGTGACATCTCCAAAAGATGACACGAAACTGTGACTTATATTGTTGACTATATCTGGTATGAGAGAGGAGGGAGAGAGAGAGAGACACGCGTACATACAGTAGGTGACGGTGGAGGGAGAGAGAGAGAGGGAGACAAGCGTACATACAGTAGGTGACGGTGGAGGGAGAGAGAGAGAGAGACAAGCGTACATACAGTAGGTGACGGTGGAGGGAGAGAGAGAGAGACACGCGTACATACAGTAGGTGACGGTGGAGGGAGAGAGAGAGAGGGAGACAAGCGTACATACAGTAGGTGACGGTGGAGGGAGAGAGAGAGAGAGACAAGCGTACATACAGTAGGTGACGGTGGAGGGAGAGAGAGAGAGACAAGCGTACATACAGTAGGTGACGGTGGAGGGAGAGAGAGAGAGAGACAAGCGTACATACAGTAGGTGACGGTGGAGGGAGAGAGAGAGAGACAAGCGTACATACAGTAGGTGACGGTGGAGGGAGAGAGAGAGAGACAAGCGTACATACAGTAGGTGACGGTGGAGGGAGAGAGAGAGAGGGAGACAAGCGTACATACAGTAGGTGACGGTGGAGGGAGAGAGAGAGAGACAAGCGTACATACAGTAGGTGACGGTGGAGGGAGAGAGAGAGAGACAAGCGTACATACAGTAGGTGACGGTGGAGGGAGAGAGAGAGAGGGAGACAAGCGTACATACAGTAGGTGACGGTGGAGGGAGAGAGAGAGAGACAAGCGTACATACAGTAGGTGACGGTGGAGGGAGAGAGAGAGAGACAAGCGTACATACAGTAGGTGACGGTGGAGGGAGAGAGAGAGAGGGAGACAAGCGTACATACAGTAGGTGACGGTGGAGGGAGAGAGAGAGAGACAAGCGTACATACAGTAGGTGACGGTGGAGGGAGAGAGAGGGAGACAAGCGTACATACAGCAGGTGACGGTGGAGGGAGAGAGAGGGAGACACGCGTACATACAGTAGGTGACGGTGGAGGGAGAGAGGAGGAGGGGAAGTGAAGAACGATGAATTAAATCATAGCCGGAGACAATAATAATAATAACAGGTGACAAAGAGTGAGGGGAACGACCAAGCAGTGTGAGGGTTGGAGAGACGTGGACGAACAAGCAGTGTGAGGGTTGGAGAGACGTGGACGAACAAGCAGTGTGAGGGTTGGAGAGACGTGGACGAAAGGGAGAGACGAGGAATGATGCAAGAGACAATGAATGAGAGGAGAGAGAGGAGGAGGATATAACATAAGGGAGAAGGAAGGGAAAATTGGATATGAAACGAGCGAAGAGACAATTATTACAATTATGAATATCAGCTGGTAGTGTTTCAAAGTCTCTACAGACGTAATTTTCTGTAACTCCCTGTAGAATTCCCTCTCTAGAAGACGTAATTTCTGATAGGGGGGATTAGGGACTATAAGATGGTAAAAGAAGAGGTTAAGGACCATAACAGAGGCAAGAACTGGGAGAGGGAAGGGGACTGGGTGAGGGAAGGGGACTGGGTGAGGGAAGGGGACTGGGTGAGGGAAGGGGACTGGGTGAGGGAAGGGGACTGGGTGAGGGAAGGGAACTGAGTGAGGGAAGGGGACTGGGTGAGGGAAGGGGACTGGGAGAGGGAAGGGGACTGGGAGAGGGAAGGGGACTGGGAAGGGGAAGGGGACTGGGTGAGGGAAGGGGACTGGGAGAGGGAAGGGGACTGGGAGAGGGAAGGGGACTGGGAGAGGGAAGGGGACTGGGTGAGGGAAGGGGACTGGGAGAGGAAAGGGGACTGGGTGAGGGAAGGGGACTGGGTGAGGGAAGGGGACTGGGAGAGGGAAGGGGACTGGGAAGGGGAAGGGGACTGGGAGAGGGAAGGGGACTGGGAGAGGGAAGGGGACTGGGAGAGGGAAGGGGACTGGGAGAGGGAAGGGAACTGGGAGAGAGAAGAGGACTGGGAGAGGGAAGGGGACTGGGAGAGAGAGAAGGAGACTGGGAGAGGGAAGGGGACTGGGAGAGGGAAGGGGACTGGGAAGGGGAAAGGGACTGGGTGAGGGAAGGGGACTGGGAGAGGGAAGGGGACTGGGAGGGAAGGGGACTGGGTGAGGGAAGGGGACTGGGAGAGGGAAGGGGACTGGGAGAGGGAAGGGGACTGGGAGAGGGAAGGGGACTGGGTGAGGGAAGGGGACTGGGAGAGGAAAGGGGACTGGGTGAGGGAAGGGGACTGGGAGAGGGAAGGGGACTGGGAAGGGGAAGGGGACTGGGAGAGGGAAGGGGACTGGGAGAGGGAAGGGGACTGGGTGAGGGAAGGGGACTGGGAGAGGGAAGGGGACTGAGTGAGGGAAGGGGACTGGGAGAGAGAAGGGGACTGGGAGAGGAAAGGGGACTGGGAGAGGGAAGGGGACTGGGTGAGGGAAGGGGACTGGGAGAGGGAAGGGGACTGGGTGAGGGAAGGGGACTGGGAGAGAGAAGGGGACTGGGAGAGAGAAGGGGACTGGGAGAGGGAAGGGGACAGAGAGAGGGAAGGGGACAGAGAGAGGAAAGGGGACTGGGAGAGGGAAGGGGGCTGAGAGAGGGAAGGGGACTGGGAGAGGGAATAGGGTGGGTTAGCTCTTGTTTGCACTTCACTTACCTATTCATATTTACCTATCACTGCCCATCACTGGGGAGTGAGGTACCTGTTGTGTAATAATTTAGCTAGTATGACTTCCTAATATGTCGAATCTGGCCATAAAGTTGTGGATGAGGGGGGGGGGGTTGACTTCCACTGTGCTTTCACATCCTATACATAGAGTATACTTGGACTATACCTGAAGTATAACTGTAGTATACCTAGTGTGGTATACTACATATCAACTACAACCCAGCTGGACTGGTACTTCAGCCGAAGAAAATTTCAAATTTTCTCTTCAAAACACATCTAGTTTTGTACGGGGAATATTTCCTGATCTTCCTGGGAGGATGTTGAACAGCTGGTGACTTATGATGGGCCGTGCACTGAGAAGGAGAGTGAAAAGGAGAAGAGAGAGACAGAGAAGTAGCCGTTAAGACGCGCAGGAAGAGCTATGGAGAGAGGAACAAACATTGGGACGAAGAATATATGGAGAGGCGAAATTAAAACGTGGCAATATGAGAGAGGGAGTAATTAACAGTCAAGGAAAGGGAAGGGGAGAAGGGCCATATCTGGAGAGCATAAATGAGAGAAAACCAATAAGTGAATAAGAGAAATCATGTGAATAAATGGGGAGAACAAAGGTTATTGGATGAGGAAATAAACGGTAAGTCCCCCGTGAAAATTATAAAACCCTTTCAAGGAAGGTGATGTTAATATAGACAAATATGAAGGCTCTCTTCCCACTCTCCATCTCTCTTGACAACACAGTAGGCAAGATTAATTAATATGAAGGAACTCAAAACTTACTATAAACCTTCTACACATCTTTACCTAGTAAAGAAGGAATATTACTCCTATTATTAGTATTATTATAAATTTATGAAAAAAATAGTTCCCCCCTAATAGGTGTTACATTATTTTCTGAAGTTTCACTCGTTTTTCCTGGTGGCTGGGTTCACTTTATCTCAAATAAGAGTTATGCTTCACTCCCTCAAACTTATGTAGTGTCTCGAAATTTCCAATTAGACTTGGCAGGAAATAATTTCCGAAGGATAGTTGTCAAAGCTCTTTTGAGTATATATGAACTAATGCGTGTTGTATAGGTTCTCTGTATTACCTCTATTCAGAAATCTCTCCTGCTCTGAAATGGGAAGTGAGTACTGAGCAATACTCAAGACGAGACAGCAGCAGTGATATAAATACTCACCTAGTTGTGCTTGCGGGGGTTAACCTCTGGCTCTTTGATCCCGCCTCTCAACTGTCAATCAACTGGTCTACAGATTCCTGAGCCCACTCTGCTCTATCATATCTACATTTGAAACTGTGTATGGAGTCAGCCTCCACCACATCACTGCCTAATGTATTCCACCTGTTAACTACTCTGACACTGAAAACGTTATTTTTAACGTGTCTCTGGCTCATTTGGGTACTAAGTTTCCACCTGTGTCCCCTTGTTAGCGTACCACCCGTGTTAAACTATTTATCCTTATCTAGTATTAGGGTTGCTGTAGGATTCCTGGGTTTGAATGTTTTTATAATGTTAAGTTGGCCAGGTCGTCGGAAATCAGAATTCCCAGATCTTTTACATGTTGCTTACCTTCTATGGTAAGTCTGAGGCCTGTACCCAGTGATTCGTTTTAGTTCCACGTTTCCACCATTCCTCAACACCTGGAATTTGTCTTCTACACAAGTAATTTTCATGCTGATTGTTGTGTCTTCTACAAAGGATGACATAATGCTGTGACTTGTATTTTTGTCTAATTATATGGAATGAGAATAAGAAAAAGCAGTGGTGCAAAGACTGTGCCCTGAGGTACAGGGCTTTTCACTGTGCTTGGGTTTGATTTGATTTCATTGACAGTTACTCTTTGTATTTTGTTTGACATAAAATAACTCCCCCCCCACTTTACCCCCTATTGTTGCTAGTGATCTCGTTTTATGGGCTATTATTCTAGGGTCACACTTATCAGACGCGTTTGCAATGTCCGTATATACAACATTAGCATCTTGCTCTTCTTTTAATACTTCTGTGACTTTGTCATCGTGGTTGAGTAATTGCGAAAAGATGATATTATCGCTCTCAGTCCATACTGGTCTGGGTTGTCAAGTTGTTCTCCATGAAACTTGAAATTTGGTTCCCAATCACTCTCACAAAAACTGTTATGTATGACGTGAGTGCGATCTATAATTTTTAGCCTGTGCTTTATTACCTCCCTTGTTTAGTGGAGGTATATATATGCTGCTTTACGTGCTGCTGGTTGGTATCTCTCCAGTGATCAAGCTTTGTATCCACACTACACTGAGTGCTTGTACTGGAATTCCAAGATCCACCCGGATCTGGGGCTGAGTGCATGGGTATGTTGTCGATTTCTCTTGCAAATTCTACAATGTTGGTGTTGATATCAGTTACATTGATATCGTTCATAAGGAAGTTATCCGGATCTTCCATTTTCATGTTGTTTATTAAGGTGCTAAACATGTCCTCATACCGCTCTTTTAGGATTTCACTAATTTTCCTGCCCTGAGTATGAACCTTCGCTTGTAAGTTTAGGTCAAATAATGGAGGAGGTTTTTTATTTTTATTTTACAGATGTGAAGAAATATTCTGGATTGTTTTTGATCTCTTGTATGACTTTCTGTTCCAGTTTCATTTCCTTAGTTTGGAATGATCGCTTCTACTTCGCTTTTATTTCTTCAATTTCCATGTTTAAATTAGTTTTTCCATGTTGTGAAAGCCGTTTCTGCTTAAGCATTTCCGTTATTTTTCTCTTGTAGAATCGCCTTCCTTCTCTTTCCTTGTCTAAGTGTATAGGCTTCATATTATACGAAACCAGGTTGACGCTTGTTAAGTCAAGAGAGAGACTTATCAACTGTCTTCCTTCTGTTTACTAAGACAGTTTGCCAGGCATTGACGAACAGCTCTCGAGTCAGTTCAGTTCCTTGCTCCCTCACTCTCCCTTGTGTATGTCTCCTCCCCTCCCTCACCTTCCTGTGTATATCTGCTCCTCTCCCACATTCTTTCCTGTGTATGTCAGTGCCCCATCACTCTTCTCCCTGTGTATGTCACTGCCCCATCACTCTCCTCCCTGTGTATGTCACTGCCCCATCACTCTCCTCCCTGTGTATGTCACTGCCCCATCACTCTCATCTCTGTGTATGTCACTGCCCCATCACTCTCCCCCCTGTGTATGTCACTGCCCCATCACTCTCCTCCCTGTGTATGTCACTGCCCCATCACTCTTCTCCCTGTGTATGTCACTGCCCCATCACTCTCCTCCCTGTGTATGTCACTGCCCCATCACTCTCCTCCCTGTGTATGTCACTGCCCCATCACTCTCATCTCTGTGTATGTCACTGCCCCATCACTCTCCCCCCTGTGTATGTCACTGCCCCATCACTCTCCTCCCTGTGTATGTCACTGCCCCATCACTCTCCCCCCTGAGTATGTCACTGCCCCATCACTCTCCTCCCTGTGTATGTCACTGCCCCCATCACTCTCCTCCCTGTGTATGTCACTGCCCCATCACTCTCCTCCCTGTGTATGTCACTGCCCCATCACTCTCCTCCCTGTGTATGTCACTGCCCCCATCACTCTCCTCCCTGTGTATGTCACTGCCCCCATCACTCTCCTCCCTGTGTATGTCACTGCCCCATCACTCTCCTCCCTGTGTATGTCATTGCCTCCATCACTCTCCTCCCTGTGTATGTCACTGCCCCATCACTCTCCCCTCTGTGTATGTTACTGCCCCATCACTCTCCTCCCTGTGTATGTCACTGCCCCATCACTCTCCCCCCTGAGTATGTCACTGCCCCATCACTCTCCTCCCTGTGTATGTCACTGCCCCCATCACTCTCCTCCCTGTGTATGTCACTGCCCCATCACTCTCCCCCCTGTGTATGTCACTGCCCCATCACTCTCCTCCCTGTGTATATCACTGCCCCATCACTCTCCCGCCTGTGTATGTCACTGCCCCATCACTCTCCTCCCTGTGTATGTCACTGCCCCCATCACTCTCCTCCCTGTGTATGTCACTGCCCCATCACTCTCCCCTGCTGTGTATGTCACTGCCCCATCACTCTCCCCCCCTGTGTATGTCACTGCCCCATCACTCTCCCCCCTGTGTATGTCACTGCCCCATCACTCTCCTCCCTGTGTATGTCACTGACCCATCACTCCCCCGCTGTGTATGTCACTGCCCCATCCCTCTCCTCCCTGTGTATGTCACTGCCCCCATCACTCTCCTCCCTGTGTATGTCACTGCCCCATCACTCTCCCCCGCTGTGTATGTCACTGCCCCATCACTCTCCCCCCTGTGTATGTCACTGCCCCATCACTCTCCTCCCTGTGTATGTCACTGCCCCCATCACTCTCCTCCCTGTGTATGTCACTGCCTCATCACTCTCCCCCCTGTGTATGTCACTGCCCCATCACTCTCCTCCCTGAGTATGTCACTGCCCCCATCACTCTCCTCCCTGTGTATGTCACTGCCCCATCACTCTCCCCCCTGTGTATGTCACTGCCCCATCACTTTCCCCCCTGTGTATGTCACTGCCCCATCACTCTCCTCCCTGTTTATGTCACTGCCCCATCACTCTCCCCCGCTGTGTATGTCACTGCCCCATCACTCTCCTCCCTGTGCATGTCACTGCCCCCATCACTCTCCTCCCTGTGTATGTCACTGCCCCATCACTCTCCCCCCTGAGTATGTCACTGCCCCATCACTCTCCTCCCTGTGTATGTCACTGTCCAATCACTCTCCTCCCTGTGTATATCACTGCCCCATCACTCTCCTCCCTGTGTATGTCACTGCCCCATCACTCTCCCCCCCTGAGTATGTCACTGCCCCATCACTCTCCTCCCTGTGTATGTCACTGTCCCATCACTCTCCTCCCTGTGTATGTCACTGCCCCATCACTCCCCCCCTGTGTATGTCACTGCCCCCATCACTCTCCTCCCTGTGTATGTCACTGCCCCATCACTCTCCCCCCCTGTGTATGTCACTGCCCCATCACTTTCCCCCCTGTGTATGTCACTGCCCCATCACTCTCCTCCCTGTTTATGTCACTGCCCCATCACTCTCCCCCGCTGTGTATGTCACTGCCCCATCACTCTCCTCCCTGTGCATGTCACTGCCCCCATCACTCTCCTCCCTGTGTATGTCACTGCCCCATCACTCTCCCCCCCTGAGTATGTCACTGCCCCATCACTCTCCTCCCTGTGTATGTCACTGTCCCATCACTCTCCTCCCTGTGTATGTCACTGCCCCATCACTCTCCCCCCTGTGTATGTCACTGCCCCATCACTCTCCCCCCTGAGTATGTCACTGTCCCATCACTCTCCCCCTGTGTATATCAGTGCCCCATCACTCTCCTCCCTGTGTATGTCACTGTCCCATCACTCTCCTCCCTGTGTTTATCACTGCCCCATCCCTCTCCTCCCTGTGTATGTCACTGCCCCATCACTCTCCCCCCCTGAGTATGTCACTGCCCCATCACTCTCCTCCCTGTGTATGTCACTGCCCCATCACTCTCATCCCTGAGTATGTCACTGCCCCATCACTCTCCTCCCTGTGTATGTCACTGCCCCATCACTCTCCCCCCCTGAGTATGTCACTGCCCCATCACTTTCCTCCCTGTGTATGTCACTGTCCCATCACTCTCCTCCCTGTGTATATCACTGCCCCATCACTCTCCTCCCTGTGTATGTCACTGCCCCATCACTCTCCCCCCCTGAGAATGTCACTGCCCCATCACTCTCCTCCCTGTGTATGTCACTGTCCCATCACTCTCCTCCCTGTGTATATCACTGCCCCATCACTCTCCTCCCTGTGTATGTCACTGCCCCATCACTCTCCACCCCTGAGTATGTCATTGCCCCATCACTCTCCTCCCTGTGTATGTCACTGCCCCATCACTCTCCTCCCTGTGTATGTCACTGCCCCATCACTCTCCCCCCCTGAGTATGTCACTGTCCCATCACTCTCCTCCCTGTGTATGTCACTGCCCCATCACTCTCCTCCCTGTGTATGTCACTGTCCCATCACTCTCCTCCCTGTGTATGTCACTGTCCCATCACTCTCCTCCCTGTGTATGTCACTGTCCCATCACTCTCCTCCCTGTGTATGTCACTGCCCCATCACTCTCCTCCCTGTGTATGTCACTGCCCCATCACTCTCCTCCCTGTGTATGTCACTGCCCCATCACTCTCCTCCCTGTGTATGTCACTGCCCCCATCACTCTCCTCCCTGTGTATGTCACTGTCCCATCACTCTCCTCCCTGTGTATGTCACTGTCCTATCACTCTCCTCCCTGTGTATGTCACTGTCCCATCACTCTCCTCCCTGTGTATGTCACTGTCCCATCACTCTCCTCCCTGTGTATGTCACTGCCCCATCACTCTCCTCCCTGTGTATATCACTGTCCCATCACTCTCCTCCCTGTGTATGTCACTGTCCCATCACTCTCCTCCCTGAGTATGTCATTGCCCCATCACTCTCCTCCCTGTGTATGTCACTGCCCCATCACTCTCCTCCCTGTGTATGTCACTGCCCCATCACTCCCCCCCTGAGTATGTCACTGTCCCATCACTCTCCTCCCTGTGTATGTCACTGCCCCATCACTCTCCTCCCTGTGTATGTCACTGCCCCATCACTCTCCTCCCTGTGTATGTCACTGCCCCATCACTCTCCTCCCTGTGTATGTCACTGCCCCATCACTCTCCTCCCTGTGTATGTCACTGTCCCATCACTCTCCTCCCTGTGTATGTCACTGCCCCATCACTCTCCCCCCCTGAGTATGTCACTGCCCCATCACTCTCCTCCCTGTGTATGTCACTGCCCCATCACTCACCCCCCCCCTGAGTATGTCACTGCCCCATCACTCTCCTCCCTGTGTATGTCACTGCCCCATCACTCTCCCCCCTGAGTATGTCACTGCCCCATCACTCTCCTCCCTGTGTATGTCACTGCCCCCATCACTCTCCTCCCTGTGTATGTCACTGCCCCATCACTCTCCCCCCTGTGTATGTCACTGCCCCATCACTCTCCTCCCTGTGTATGTCACTGCCCCATCACTCACCCCCCCTGAGTATGTCACTGTCCCATCACTCTCCTCCCTGCGTATGTCACTGCCCCATCACTCTCCCCCCCTGAGTATGTCACTGTCCCATCACTCTCCTCCCTGTGTATGTCACTGCCCCATCACTCTCCTCCCTGTGTATGACACTGCCCCATCACTCTCCCCCCCTGAGTATGTCACTGTCCCATCACTCTCCTCCCTGTGTATGTCACTGTCCCATCACTCTCCTCCCTGTGTATGTCACTGCCCCATCACTCTCCCCCCCTGAGTATGTCACTGCCCCATCACTCTCCTCCCTGTGTATGTCACTGCCCCATCACTCACCCCCCCTGAGTATGTCACTGCCCCATCACTCTCCTCCCTGTGTATGTCACTGTCCCATCACTCTCCCCCCTGAGTATGTCACTGTCCCATCACTCTCCTCCCTGTGTATGTCACTGCCCCATCACTCTCCCCCCCTGAGTATGTCACTGCCCCATCACTCTCCTCCCTGTGTATGTCACTGCCCCATCACTCACCCCCCCCCTGAGTATGTCACTGTCCCATCACTCTCCTCCCTGTGTATGTCACTGCCCCATCACTCTCCCCCCCTGAGTATGTCACTGTCCCAACACTCTCCTCCCTGTGTATGTCACTGTCCCATCACTCTCCCCCCCTGAGTATGTCACTGCCCCATCACTCTCCTCCCTGTGTATGTCACTGCCCCATCACTCACCCCCCCTGAGTATGTCACTGCCCCATCACTCTCCTCCCTCTGTATGTCACTGTCCCATCACTCTCCTCCCTGTGTATGTCACTGCCCCATCACTCTCCTCCCTGTGTATGTCACTGTCCCATCACTCTCCTCCCTGTGTATGTCACTGTCCCATCACTCTCCTCCCTGTGTATGTCACTGTCCCATCACTCTCCTCCCTGTGTATGTCACTGCCCCATCACTCTCCTCCCTGTGTATGTCACTGCCCCATCACTCTCCTCCCTGTGTATGTCACTGCCCCATCACTCTCCTCCCTGTGTATGTCACTGCCCCCATCACTCTCCTCCCTGTGTATGTCACTGTCCCATCACTCTCCTCCCTGTGTATGTCACTGTCCCATCACTCTCCTCCCTGTGTATGTCACTGTCCCATCACTCTCCTCCCTGTGTATGTCACTGTCCCATCACTCTCCTCCCTGTGTATGTCACTGCCCCATCACTCTCCTCCCTGTGTATATCACTGCCCCATCACTCTCCTCTCTGTGTATGTCACTGCCCCATCACTCTCCTCCCTGTGTATGTCACTGCCCCATCACTCTCCTCCCTGTGTATATCACTGCCCCATCACTCTCCTCCCTGTGTATGTCACTGCCCCATCACTCTCCTCCCTGTGTATATCACTGCCCCATCACTCTCCTCTCTGTGTATGTCACTGCCCCATCACTCTCCTCCCTGTGTATATGACTGCCCCATCACTCTCCTCCCTGTGTATGTCACTGTCCCATCACTCTCCCCCCTGAGTATGTCACTGTCCCATCACTCTCCTCCCTGTGTATGTCACTGCCCCATCACTCTCCGCCCCCTGAGTATGTCACTGTTCCATCACTCTCCTCCCTGTGTATGTCACTGCCCCATCACTCTCCCCCCCTGAGTATGTCACTGTCCCATCACTCTCCTCCCTGTGTATGTCACTGTCCCATCACTCTCCCCCCTGAGTATGTCACTGCCCCATCACTCTCCTCCCTGTGTATGTCACTGCCCCATCACTCACCCCCCCTGAGTATGTCACTGCCCCATCACTCTCCTCCCTGTGTATGTCACTGTCCCATCACTCTCCTCCCTGTGTATGTCACTGCCCCATCACTCTCCTCCCTGTGTATGTCACTGTCCCATCACTCTACTCAGTGTGTATGTCACTGTCCCATCACTCTCCTCCCTGTGTATGTCACTGTCCCATCACTCTCCTCCCTGTGTATGTCACTGCCCCATCACTCTCCTCCCTGTGTATGTCACTGCCCCATCACTCTCCTCCCTGTGTATGTCACTGCCCCATCACTCTCCTCCCTGTGTATGTCACTGCCCCCATCACTCTCCTCCCTGTGTATGTCACTGTCCCATCACTCTCCTCCCTGTGTATGTCACTGTCCCATCACTCTCCTCCCTGTGTATGTCACTGTCCCATCACTCTCCTCCCTGTGTATGTCACTGTCCCATCACTCTCCTCCCTGTGTATGTCACTGCCCCATCACTCTCCTCTCTGTGTATGTCACTGCCCCATCACTCTCCTCCCTGTGTATGTCACTGCCCCATCACTCTCCTCCCTGTGTATATCACTGCCCCATCACTCTCCTCCCTGTGTATGTCACTGCCCCATCACTCTCCTCCCTGTGTATATCACTGCCCCATCACTCTCCTCTCTGTGTATGTCACTGTCCCATCACTCTCCTCCCTGTGTATGTCACTGTCCCATCACTCTCCTCCCTGTGTATGTCACTGTCCCATCACTCTCCTCCCTGTGTATGTCACTGTCCCATCACTCTCCTCCCTGTGTATGTCACTGCCCCATCACTCTCCTCTCTGTGTATGTCACTGCCCCATCACTCTCCTCCCTGTGTATGTCACTGCCCCATCACTCTCCTCCCTGTGTATGTCACTGTCCCATCACTCTCCTCCCTGTGTATGTCACTGCCCCATCACTCTCCTCTCTGTGTATGTCACTGCCCCATCACTCTCCTCCCTGTGTATGTCACTGCCCCATCACTCTCCTCCCTGTGTATATCACTGCCCCATCACTCTCCTCCCTGTGTATGTCACTGTCCCATCACTCTCCTCCCTGTGTATGTCACTGCCCCATCACTCTCCTCCCTGTGTATGTCACTGCCCCATCACTCTCCTCCCTGTGTATGTCACTGCCCCATCACTCTCCTCCCTGTGTATATCACTGCCCCATCACTCTCCTCCCTGTGTATGTCACTGCCCCATCACTCTCCTCCCTGTGTATGTCACTGCCCCCATCACTCTCCTCCCTGTGTATGTCACTGTCCCATCACTCTCCTCCCTGTGTATGTCACTGTCCCATCACTCTCCTCCCTGTGTATGTCACTGTCCCATCACTCTCCTCCCTGTGTATGTCACTGTCCCATCACTCTCCTCCCTGTGTATGTCACTGCCCCATCACTCTCCTCTCTGTGTATGTCACTGCCCCATCACTCTCCTCCCTGTGTATGTCACTGCCCCATCACTCTCCTCCCTGTGTATATCACTGCCCCATCACTCTCCTCCCTGTGTATGTCACTGCCCCATCACTCTCCTCCCTGTGTATATCACTGCCCCATCACTCTCCTCTCTGTGTATGTCACTGCCCCATCACTCTCCTCCCTGTGTATGTCACTGCCCCATCACTCTCCTCCCTGTGTATATCACTGCCCCATCACTCTCCTCTCTGTGTATGTCACTGCCCCATCACTCTCCTCCCTGTGTATGTCACTGCCCCATCACTCTCCTCCCTGTGTATATCACTGCCAAACTACTGGTGCTTGGCTCATCTTCCTATTTACATAAATAACGTAATACTGACACTAGGCTCAGCTTAGAGTGAAGAGAAAGGCTCCTCAGTTAATGTTTTATCTTCGTGTTCTCTCTGAAAGATATTATTAGTCGCTAGAGTGGATGGAGCTCCGGCCCTCACAGTATAACTCAAATGTTCACTCATTGGTAGTCGCTAGAGTGGATGGAGCTCCGGCCCTCACAGTATAACTCAAATGTTCACTCATTGGTAGTCGCTAGAGTGGATGGAGCTCAGGCCCTCACAGTATAACTCAAATGTTCACTCATTGGTAGTCGCTAGAGTGGATGGAGCTCAGGCCCTCACAGTATAACTCAAATGTTCACTCATTGGTAGTCGCTAGAGTGGATGGAGCTCCGGCCCTCACAGTATAACTCAAATGTTCACTCATTGGTAGTCGCTAGAGTGGATGGAGCTCCGGCCCTCACAGTATAACTCAAATGTTCACTCATTGGTAGTCGCTAGAGTGGATGGAGCTCCGGCCCTCACAGTATAACTCAAATGTTCACTCATTGGTAGTCGCTAGAGTGGATGGAGCTCCGGCCCTCACAGTATAACTCAAATGTTCACTCATTGGTAGTCGCTAGAGTGGATGGAGCTCCGGCCCTCACAGTATAACTCAAATGTTCACTCATTGGTAGTCGCTAGAGTGGATGGAGCTCCGGCCCTCACAGTATAACTCAAATGTTCACTCATTGGTAGTCGCTAGAGTGGATGGAGCTCCGGCCCTCACAGTATAACTCAAATGTTCACTCATTGGTAGTCGCTAGAGTGGATGGAGCTCCGGCCCTCACAGTATAACTCAAATGTTCACTCATTGGTAGTCGCTAGAGTGGATGGAGCTCCGGCCCTCACAGTATAACTCAAATGTTCACTCATTGGTATGAGTGAACATTTAATACAACTCACTGCCTCAGTATTATGCCTTCAATTACCGTCCTTCTCATTTCTTGTGCCAGTTTGTTGGTTTCCTTAATTTCATGCTTCATTATTCTCCTCCTTTCTTGAATTTTTCTGCCCAAGGAGTCAACTTCTTCAAGGTTACTTTCTGCTCAGTTTTACTCCGATGTAATACTAATGTTTCCTCTCAGGATTAATACATAAATACGTCTTACACAATTATATTATAATGGTCCCCGACCGTCCAAGTGGTTGGGCACCATTCCTTCCCCCGTCCCATTCCAAATCCTTATCCTGACCCCTTCCCAGTGCTATATAGTCGTAATGGCTTGGCGCTTCCCAAGCACCAACTTCTTGGTGTTCTTGGTGATAGTTCCTTTCCCTTCAGTTTCCTTAAGCAGTTTTCAGAGCCAAGGAGACCAAGCTCTCGTCGCATCTTCTAGGTTTTGGCCGCTCTCCGAACACTGAGTATATGGGTTCAAACAATAATTATATGGATTCAATTATTACATGGTTTCAGTTATTATATAATTTTAATTATTATATAGTTTCCATTACTATATATAGTTTAAAGCAATTATTCTAGATTTTCAAACAATTATTATGTGGTTTTAATCAATAATTTTATGGCTTCAATTATTAAATGATATTAAACATTTATTATATGACTGGGAACATTTATCACACAGTTCTAAACAATGTATTATATATTTTCATGAAATTATTAAAGGGTTTCAAAGAATTATTATGCAGTTTCAAACTTCTTCATATTACTTGAGGTGCAGGTTCCAGGCCCAGGAGGAGGAATATGACACAAACAGATCTCACATTTCAAGTGTAAATCATTGTAATGCCCCAGACGTCGCGTGAGAGTTCCAAGACATCATTTTCAGGGTTGTAACATGACAAATGTGACGCAGTGTTGTCACTTTCAGCCAGGGCATCAAAACTCCGCTACTTTACTGAGATTAATACTTCCCTGCTATTGACATTTCATAGAACTTGCGAGCATAGTTCACGTCGTGGATACCTGTTGGTGGGGTTCTGGGAGTTCTTCTACTCCCCAAGCCCGGCCCGAGGCCAGGCTTGACTTGTGAGTTTGGTCCACCAGGCTTGAGCGGCCCGCAGGCCCACATATCCACCACAGCCCGGTTGGTCCGGCACTTCTTGAAGAAAACATCTTAGTTTTCTCTTGAAGATGTCCACGGTCTTCAAGATAAAAACTGGATTTCTTTATGTCATGTTTGTTAGGTTGGTTGCTTTGGTGTACACGCCACTGATAAAAAGCACTTTCATGGGTGTATAAACGATAGACAACACATCAAACTTTTAAATCTATATAACCCAGATCTTTCAATGGGACACAGAAAAAAAATCAAAGAAGACAATTTACAGTTCAGTGAATATTGTAAAAAAACGAAGATATTAAAAATCTGGGTCAGGTATTAAAAGGAGTCAAACCACACTATAGAAGTGAAAAAAAACAATGTTTAGGACCTGGGACTAATAATGAGGAATACCTTTCATCTAGTGATCAATACCTTTCATCTAGTGATCAATACCTTTCTTCTGGTGATCAATGACTTTCCTTTAATGATGAATACCTTTCTTTAAATTATCACAATGAAGTATTAATCACATTTGT
The DNA here is from genome assembly GCF_040958095.1 of Procambarus clarkii. Lineage (NCBI taxonomy): Eukaryota > Metazoa > Arthropoda > Malacostraca > Decapoda > Cambaridae > Procambarus > Procambarus clarkii. The sequence goes on from NC_091175.1 coordinate 27,017,287, forward strand.
AAGAAAAATGCAGCTGCTGGATAATAAGAATCTTACAAACATGAAATAACAAACTAATGGCGTACCTGTCTGTCACTCAAGCCAGCATGACAACCCCGACGTGACTGTCACTCAAGCCAGCATGACAACCCCGACGTGACTGTCACTCAAGCCAGCATGACAACCCCGACGGACTGTCACTCAAGCCAGCATGACAACCCCGACGGACTGTCACTCAAGCCAGCATAACAACCAGACGTGACTGTCACTCAAGCCACCATGACAACCCCGACGTGACTGTCACTCAAGCCAGCATGACAACCCCGACGTGTCTGTCACTCAAACCAGCATGACAACCAGACGTGTCTGTCACTCAAGCCAGCATGACAACCAGACGTGACTGTCACTCAAGCCAGCATAACAACCAGACGTGACTGTCACTCAAGCCAGCATGACAACCAGACGTGTCTGTCACTCAAGCCAGCATGACAAACCTGACGTGTCTGTCACTCAAGCCAGCATGACAACCCCGACGTGTCTGTCACTCAAGCCAGCATGACAACCAGACGTGACTGTCACTCAAGGCAGCATGACAACCAGACGTGACTGTCACTCAAGCCAGCATAACAACCAGACGTGACTGTCACTCAAGCCAGCATGACAACCAGACGTGTCTGTCACTCAAGCCAGCATGACAACCCTGACGTATTTGTCACTCAAGCCAGCATAACCAGACGTAACTGTCACTCAAGCCAGCATGATAACCCCGACGTGACTGTCACTCAAGCTAGCATGACAACCCCGACGTGTCTGTCACTCAAGCCAGCATGACAACCCCGACGTGTCTGTCACTCAAGCCAGCATAACAACCAGACGTGACTGTCACTCAAGGCAGCATAACAACCAGACGTGACTGTCACTCAAGCCAGCATAACAAACCAGACGTGTCTGTCACTCAAGCCAGCATGACAATAAGACGTGACTGTCACTCAAGCCAGCATAACAACCAGACGTGACTGTCACTCAAGCCAGAATAACAAACCAGACGTGTCTGTCACTCAAGCCAGCATGACAACCAGACGTGACTGTCACTCAAGCCAGCATGACAACCTTGACGTATTTGTCACTCAAGCCAGCATAACCAGACGTAACTGTCACTCAAGCCAGCATAACCAGACGTAACTGTCACTCAAGCCAGCATGACAACCTGACGTAACTGTCACTCAAGCCAGCATGACAACCCGACGTGACTGTCACTCAAGCCGGCATGACAACCAGACGTGACTGTCACTCAAGCCAGCATGACAACCCCGACGTGACTGTCACTCAAGCCAGCATGACAACCAGACGTGACTGTCACTCAAGCCAACATGACAACCCCGACGTGACTGTCACTCAAGGCAGCATGACAACCCCGACGTGTCTGTCACTCAAGCCAGCATGACAACCAGACGTGTCTGTCACTCAAGCCAGCATGACAACCAGACGTGACTGTCACTCAAGCCAGCATAACAAACAGACGTGACTGTCACTCAAGCCAGCATGACAACCAGACGTGTCTGTCACTCAAGCCAGCATGACAACCCCGACGTGACTGTCACTCAAGCCAGCATGACAACCAGACGTGACTGTCACTCAAGCCAACATGACAACCCCGACGTGACTGTCACTCAAGCCAGCATGACAACCCCGACGTGTCTGTCACTCAAGCCAGCATGACAACCAGACGTGCTGTCACTCAAGCCAGCATGACAACCAGACGTGACTGTCACTCAAGCCAGCATGACAACCCCGACGTGTCTGTCACTCAAGCCAGCATGACAACCCCGACGTGACTGTCACTCAAGCCAGCATAACAACCAGACGTGACTGTCACTCAAGCCAGCATAACAACCAGACGTGACTGTCACTCAAGCCAGCATAACAACCAGACGTGACTGTCACTCAAGACAGCATAACAAACCAGACGTGTCTGTCACTCAAGCCAGCATGACAACCAGACGTGACTGTCACTCAAGCCAGCATGACAACCCTGACGTATTTGTCACTCAAGCCAACATAACAAACCAGACGTAACTGTCACTCAAGCCAGCATGACACCCTGACGTAACTGTCACTCAAGCCAGCATGACAACCCTGACGTATTTGTCACTCAAGCCAGCATGACAACCCGACGTGACTGTCACTCAAGCCGGCATGACAACCAGACGTGACTGTCACTCAAGCCAGCATGACAACCCTGACGTGTCTGTCACTCAAGCCAGCATGACAACCCCGACGTGACTGTCACTCAAGCCAGCATGACAACCAGACGTGACTGTCACTCAAGCCAGCATGACAACCAGACGTGTCTGTCACTCAAGCCAGCATGACAACCACGACGTGACTGTCACTCAAGCCAGCATGACAACCAGACGTGACTGTCACTCAAGCCAAAATGACAACCCCGACGTGACTGTCACTCAAGCCAGCATGACAACCCCGACGTGTCTGTCACTCAAGCCAGCATGACAACCAGACGTGTCTGTCACTCAAGCCAGCATGACAACCAGACGTGACTGTCACTCAAGCCAGCATGACAACCAGACGTGACTGTCACTCAAGCCAGCATGACAACCAGACGTGTCTGTCACTCAAGCCAGCATGACAACCCCGACGTGACTGTCACTCAAGCCAGCATGACAACCAGACGTGACTGTCACTCAAGCCAACATGACAACCCCGACGTGACTGTCACTCAAGCCAGCATGACAACCCCGACGTGTCTGTCACTCAAGCCAGCATGACAACCAGACGTGTCTGTCACTCAAGCCAGCATGACAACCAGACGTGACTGTCACTCAAGCCAGCATGACAACCCCGACGTGTCTGTCACTCAAGCCAGCATGACAACTAGACGTGACTGTCACTCAAGCCAGCATAACAACCAGACGTGACTGTCACTCAAGCCAGCATAACAACCAGACGTGACTGTCACTCAAGCCAGCATAACAACCAGACGTGACTGTCACTCAAGCCAGCATAACAAACCAGACGTGTCTGTCACTCAAGCCAGCATGACAACCAGACGTGACTGTCACTCAAGCCAGCATGACAACCCTGAAGTATTTGTCACTCAAGCCAGCATAACAAACCAGACGTAACTGTCACTCAAGCCAGCATGACAACCTGACGTAACTGTCACTCAAGCCAGCATGACAACCCTGACGTATTTGTCACTCAAGCCAGCATGACAACCCGACGTGACTGTCACTCAAGCCGGCATGACAACCAGACGTGACTGTCACTCAAGCCAGCATGACAACCCTGACGTGTCTGTCACTCAAGCCAGCATGACAACCCCGACGTGACTGTCACTCAAGCCAGCATGACAACCAGACGTGACTGTCACTCAAGCCAGCATGACAACCAGACGTGACTGTCACTCAAGCCAGCATGACAACCAGACGTGACTGTCACTCAAGCCAGCATGACAACCCTTACGTATCTGTCACTCAAGCCAGCATGACAACTCGACGTGACTGTCACTCAAGCCAGCATGACAACCAGACGTGACTGTCACTCAAGCCAGCATGACAACCCTGACGTATCTGTCACTCAAGCCAGCATGACAACCAGACGTGACTGTCACTCAAGCCAGCATGACAACCCTTACGTATCTGTCACTCAAGCCAGCATGACAACCCGACGTGACTGTCACTCAAGCCAGCATGACAACCAGACGTGACTGTCACTCAAGCCAGCATGACAACCCTGACGTATCTGTCACTCAAGCCAGCATGACAACCCTGACGTATCTGTCACTCAAGCCAGCATGACAACCCGACGTGACTGTCACTCAAGCCAGCATGACAACCAGACGTGACTGTCACTCAAGCCAGCATGACAACCCTGACGTATCTGTCACTCAAGCCAGCATGACAACCAGACGTGACTGTCACTCAAGCCAGCATGACAACCCCGACGTGTCTGTCACTCAAGCCAGCATGACAACCAAACGTGACTATCACTCAAGCCAGCATGACAACCAGATGTGACTGTCACTCAAGCCAGCATGACAACCCCGACGCATCTGTCACTCAAGCCAGCATGACAAACCTGACGTGTCTGTCACTCAAGCCAGCATGACAACCCTGACGTATCTGTCACTCAAGCCAGCATGACAACCAAACGTGACTGTCACTCAAGCCAGCATGACAACCAGACGTGACTGTCACTCAAGCCAGCATGATAACCCCGACGTGTCTGTCACTCAAGCCAGCATGACAACCAGACGTGTCTGTCACTCAAGCCAGCATAACAAACCAGACGTGTCTGTCACTCAAGCCAATATGACAACCCTAACGTATCTGTCACTCAACCCAGCATGACAACCGTGACATATCTGTCACTCAAGCCAGCATAACAAACCAGACGTGTGGGAACCGACCTGTGAGATTTATATTTATTTAATTTATATGAATTTATATTTACGTTAATTTATATACTTCGATAGCAATTTGTATAATGATAAGTGGACTGTATTTCTGCAATAATCTCTTAATCTCACAAATCGATCCTCTACACATTAGGGGGGTTTATATTAATTGAATATATATGCAGCCAATCAAACTACAGTAATAGACTACATACATTGAAGAGGTTCCTTATCTTATAGTACAGCAGGCTAGTCCACCAGGTATAACTAGGGTGTAGACACCAAATTATCCTCTTTGAGGTAGCTTCCATCACCCAGTAACTGATGCACAAAGCATATGCTTCCTCGTCTTGACCTGTCAAAAGGGCGCTAGCTGTAAAGCCAGATTCTATATATGACAAGTATTTCAGAGAAAACTGTACATGGAACATTAAAGACCTGGCTTAATTACCTTTAGTTTGAGGCGATTTCGCGTTCTAACCGGGCAACCCTACCCAATGACATTAATGGCCACTAATGATAGATAATGGGTTTCGGAAAGAACACTTAACTCGATTTGTAGACAGCGTGTTGGAGATGGTACACCTTTGGTTTCCATAACACTACGTCCAAGTAAAATTAACAGGAGCCGAATTTGCTCCCGTGAGCCTCTGGTCTAGTATCAACAATGGCTGCCCTCCTTCCTCCCCTGACGCCTGGCTTACATTGTCCACATGACAGAAAGTGATAGAAGGGTCACATTTACTCTACTTTAATATTGATAATTAAGTTAATTTATATAAGATGTTTTTATGATGGTAAAGTCCAAAGACTAATGTATTTAAAAATAATTCCCACCATAATAGCTGGTGAATTATAATAGTATGTGGTGATGATATCCCGTTTTCTATAGACGGTAATTCCACTACAAGTTACGTTTTCTATGGTTAACTTGTTTATACAACACAGCTATTATCTGTATGATATATTAAATGGTGTCGGATTTTTCGACAAGACGTGTCTGTCACTCAAGCCAATATGACAACCCTAACGTATCTGTCACTCAACCCAGCATGACAACCGTGACATATCTGTCACTCAAGCCAGCATAACAAACCAGACGTGACTGTCACTCAAGCCAGCATGACAACCGTGACATATCTGTCACTCAAGCCAGCATGACAACCCCGACGTGTCTGTCACTCAAGCCAGCATGACAACCCCGACGTATCTGTCACTCAAGCCAACATGACAACCCCGACGTGTCTGTCACTCAAGCCAACATGACAACCCCGACGTGTCTGTCACTCAAGCCAACATGACAACCCCGACGTGTCTGTCACTCAAGCCAACATGACAACCCCGACGTGTCTGTCACTCAAGCCAACATGACAACCCCGACGTGACTGTCACTCAAGCCAGCATGACAAACCTGACGTGTCTGTCACTCAAGCCAGCATGACAACCCTGACGAATCTGTCACTCAAGCCAACATGACAACCAGACGTGACTGTCACTCAAGCCAACATGACAACCCCGACTTGTCTGTCACTCAAGCCAACATGACAACCCCGACGTGTCTGTCACTCAAGCCAGCATGACAACCCCGACGTATCTGTCACTCAAGCCAGCATGACAACCCGACGTGACTGTCACTCAAGCCAGCATGACAACCAGACGTGACTGTCACTCAAGCCAGCATGACAACCCTGACGTATCTGTCACTCAAGCCAGCATGACAGCCCTGACGTATCTGTCACTCATGCCAGCATGACAACCAGACGTGACTGTCACTCAAGCCAGCATGACAATCCCGACGTGTCTGTCACTCAAGCCAGCATGACAACCAAACGTGACTGTCACTCAAGCCAGCATGACAACCAGACGTGACTGTCACTCAAGCCAGCATGACAACCCCGACGCATCTGTCACTCAAGCCAGCATGACAAACCTGACGTGTCTGTCACTCAAGCCAGCATGACAACCCTGACGTACCTGTGAATGCAGCCTTGAGAAGCCCCAACATACCTGCAAATATATAAAATTACATATGAGAATATATAATCAAACACATATACACATCTGCAAGACTAAATTCTGTATTCATGAGCACAAAGGTGACAGCAGATTACGGCAACAACAACACATTTGTAACAAGTGTATTTTTCTGTAGCAATAAAGGATACAATAATACCAAAGGTTTAAATTGAAAAAAAAATACTAAATATGTCACCGGAAACAATTGTAGAGCAACGCTGGGATTCGGACAATGTTCGCTACGTGGGGAATACCTCAACGATTCAACTCGGAATACCTGAGTTTACATAGGCTCTCTTTTACCGTACTGGGGCCAGATTCACGAAGCAGTTGCGCAAGCACTTACGAACGTGTACATCTTTCCTCAATCTTTGACGGCTTTGGTTACATATTGTGCATTATACTGTGTTTTGTGCATTATACTGTGTTGTGCATTATACTGTGTGTGCGCATTATACTGTGTATTGTGCATTATACTGTGTGTTGTGCATTATACCGTGTATTGTGCATTATACTATGTTGTGCATTATACTGTGTATTGTGCATTATACTGTGTGTTGTGCATTATACTGTGTATTGTGCATTATACTGTGTGTTGTGCATTATACTGTGTGTTGTGCAT
>NC_091175.1:27029320-27034320 GCF_040958095.1 Procambarus clarkii
ATGATTTGCTTTCCTCAAAGGTGGTGTGAGAGGTACGCTGGAGGGACGGAGGCAGGCCACCAGGAGTGTCCAGCAAGGGCGCTCCTGAGCACTGCGGGCTCACCATAGTCCGTGCTGCTTAGAACTTTTTGTTCCAGGTAGCGAATATTTACTGAACAGTTAATGAGCTCCGAAGCACCAGGAGGCTGTTTATAACAATAACAACGGTAGATTGGCAAGTGTTCATGCTTGTAAACTGTTTAATAATTGGAAACAAAGCCGCCAAAGATTGAGAAAAGATGTACAGGTTCGTAAGTGCTTGCGTAAGTGCTTTCGTGAATCTGGGCCCTGGTTGATACCTGGTTGATGGAGTTCTTCTACTCCTCAAGCCCGGCCCGAGGCCAGTCTTGACTTGTGAGAGTTTGGTCCACCAGGCTGTTGCTTGGAGCGGCCCGCAGGCCCACATACCCACCACAGCCGGGTTGGTTCAGTACTTCTTGAGGCCTTAACCGTGAATTCTTGAAAAAGTGGACTCGCTGGCGTGAGGGCCTCAATATGTCTCACAGGGAAGGAGTCCTAAGTGTTGTGCTAGAGGGAGAAGTCGCCGTGACAGAAGTCACACATGGGGCGTGACGTAGATAACTTCACCCTGACTTAGGGTTGAATCTGTCAAGATAAGAGACACACTAAGACCCTATATAATGAGAAACGACAAGAACCCGAATCACTGGCAAAGTGAGGCTGTAACAGCTCTGGTGAAGGTAAAGTAGTTCATTAACACTATGGGTCGTGTCGTGGTACAGGGGGATGCCTCAATAAACTTTGCAGAATAGTGAATTTATTGGGACTATATACCTGGAGCATACCTGAAGAGGGTTCTCAGAGGTCTTCTATTCCCCGAGCCCGGCCTGAGGCCAAGCTCGACTTATGATATTTTGGTCCATCAGGCTGTTGATTGGAGCGGACCGCAGGCCCACATATCCACTACAACCTGGTTGGTCCGGCACTTCTTGCAAGAACCTGTCCAAGGGCCTCTTGAATACATCCACCTTTGTTCCGGCAATATTTCTAATGCTTGCTGGGAGGGTGTTGAACAGCTGTGGACCTCTGATGTTCAGTGCTCTCTCATTGTGCCTATGGCACCTCTACTCTTCACTGGATCTATTCTGTATTTCCTTCCGAATCTTTCGCTTCAGTAAGTTTGTTATTCTACTGTGCAAATTTGGGACCTGGCCCTCCAGCATCTTCCATGGATACATTATTTGATAGCTTTCTCGTCGCCTTTCCATAGAGAACATTTTGAACGCTTTGAGACGGTCCCAATAATATATCGTGTCTATGCGTGCCGTATATGTTCTCTGTATTCCCTTTAATTCAGAGATCTTTCCCGCTCTGAAAGGGAAAGTGAGTACCGAGCAATGCTAAACAAGGGACAGCACCAGTGATTTAAATATTAACATTGCTGTGGGGTCTCTGGATTTGAGCTTTCTCGTAATCCATCCAATCATTTTCCTGACCGCCGCTATATTTGCTCGGTTATGTTCACTAAATGTCAGGTCGTCAGACATCATAATTCCCAGATCTTTTACATGTTGCTATCCTTCTATAATTAGGTCTGATTGTGTCTTGAACTCTGTGTTTCATTTAAGTTCCTCGGTTTCCACCATACATCAGTACCCGGAACTTGTCACCGTTAAACATCATGTAATTTTACGTTGCCCAATCGAATACTTTATTTATATCTGCCTGTACTTTTTCAGTGTCTTCTACAGAGACAATTTCCATGCTGATTTCTGTATCATCTGCAAAGGATGACACGAAGCTCTGACTAGTATTTTTATCTATATCAGAGATAAGAATGAGAAATAGCAGTGGTGTTAGGACTGTACCCTGGGGTACAGAGCTTTTCACTGCATATGGACAGCCTCAGACGCATATTGGTCTGACTTATGAGGTATACAAGGTTCTGAATGATTCCTTACACAAGTTTCTGAAGGCAGTTCTTATGTTCGCCAGCCTTGCATACGCCGCTGATGTTATTATTTTGATGTGGGGCTTAAGGGGAAAGATCTGGTGTGATATAAACCCCCAGATCTTTCTCTCTTGCTGACTCGTGAATGATTTTCTCTCCCAACTAGTACCTTGTGTTTGGCCTCCTGCTCCCTACGCCTATCTTCATCACTTTGCACTTGCTCGAGTTAAACTCTAATAGCCATTTGTTGGATCATTCCTTGTCTGTCCAAATCATCCTGTAGCCTCTTGCTGTCCTCCTCTGCCTTAACCCTTCTCATAATTTTAGCATCATCAACATTCAGAGGAATGAGTCTATACCCTCCGGGAGATCATTCACGTATATCAGAAACAGGATAGGTCCGAGTACAGAACCCTGCGGGACTCCGCTGGTGACATCACGCCAGTCTGAGGTCTCACCCCTCACAGTAACTTCCTGTTGTTTAGGTACTCCCTTATCCATTTTAGCACCTTACCACTTACTCCAGCTTGTTTCTCCAACTTATGCAACAGGCTCTTATGAAGTACTGTGTCAAAGGCTTTCTGACAGCCCAAGAAAATGCATTCTGCCCATCCGTCTATTTCTTGCTTAATGCTTGTTATTTGATCATAAAATTCTATTAAACCTGTGAGACACAACTTGCCTTCCCTGAACCCATGCTGGTGATGTGTTACAAAGTCCCTTCTCTCCAGATGTGCTATCAGACTTTTTCTCACGATCTTCTCCATCATCTTGAAGGTATACTAGTTTAGAACACCGGCCTGTAGCTTGGGGCCGGTGTTCTTAACCCCCCCCCCCTTTTTTTTAGATTAGGACTATGTTAGCTGTCTTCCAACTTTCTGGTAGGTTTTGCATTTCCAATGACTTGTTATATGCCATATATAGTGGTATGCAAAGTGCTTCTGCCCACTCTTTTAGCATCCCCGGTGAGATTCCCTCAGGTCCGACAGCCTTAGTCAATTCTAGATCAAGCAGATACCTCCTAACCTCATCTCTGGCAATTTCAATATCTTCCAAGTCTGCTTGGGGTGTGTGCGTGTGTGTGTTGAGCGGGGGTTGAGCTTAGGCTCTTTAGTGCCGCCTCTCAACTGTCAATTAACAGGTGAACAGGTTCCTGAGCCTATTGGGCTCTATCATATCTATACTTGAAACTGTGCATGGACTCAGCCTCCACCACATCACTTCCTAATGCATTCCATTTTGTCAACCACTCTCACACTAAAAAAGTTCTTTCTAATATCTCTGTGGCTCATTTGGCCACTCAGTTTCCACCTGTGTCCCCTAATGCGTGTGCCCCTTGTGTAAAATAGCCTGTTTTTATCTACCTTATCAATTACTTTGAGAATCTTGTATGTGGTGATAATGTCCCCCCTAACTCGTTTGTCCTCAGAAGGTAGAAGTGTGTGTGTATGTGTGTGTGTGTACTCACCTAGTTGTGCTTGCGGGGGTTAAGCTCTGGCTCTTTGGTCCCGCCTCTCAACTGTCAATCAACAGGTGTACAGGTTCCTGAGCCTATTGGGCTCTATCATATCTACACTTGAAACTGTGTATGGAGTCAGCCTCCACCACATCACTTCCTAATGCATTCCATTTGTCAACCACTCTGACACTAAAAAAGTTCTTTCTAATATCTCTGTGGCTCATTTGGGCACTCAGTTTCCACCTGTGTCCCCTAGTGCGTGTGCCCCTTGTGTTAAACAGCCTGTCTTTATCAACCCTGTCAATTCCCTTGAGGATCTTGAATGTGGTGATCATGTCCCCCCTAACTCTTCTGTCTTCCAACGAAGTGAGGTTTAATTCCCGTAGTCTCTCCTCGTAGCTCATACCTCTCAGCTCGGGTACTAGTCTGGTGGCAAACCTTTGAACATTTTCCCTTTTAGTCTTATGCTTGACTAGATATGGACTCCATGCTGGTGCCGCATACTCCAGTATGCAGGATTTGCATACTCCATGTCTTGTACGGTCTGACATATGTGGTATATAATGTTCTGAAAGATTCCTTACACAAGTTTCTAAAGGCCGTTCTTATGTTAGCCAACCAGGCATATGCTGCTGCTGTTATCCTCAAGCTGTCCTCCTCTGTCTTAATCCTTCTCATAATTTTGGCGTCGTCAGCAAACATTGAGAGGAATGAGTCTATACCCTCTGGGAGATCATTTACGTATATCAGAAACAGGATAGGTCCAAGTACAGAGCCCTGTGGGACTCCACTGGTGACTTCACGCCAGTCTGAGGTCTCACCCCTCATTGTAACTCTCTGCTTCCTATTGTTTAGGTACTCCCTTATCCACTGGAGCGCCCTACCAGTTACTCCTGCCTGTTTCTCTAGCTTATGCATCAACCTTTTATGGGGTACTGTGTCAAAGGCTTTCCGACAGTCCAAAAAAATGCAGTCCGCCCACCCTTCTCTTTCTTGTTTAATCTTTGTCACCTGATCGTAGAATTCTATCAATCCTGTAAGGCAAGATTTACCCTCCCTGAACCCATGTTGATGGGTTGTCACGAAGTCTCTTCTCTCCAGATGTGTTACTAGGTTTTTTCTCAATCTTCTCCATCACCTTGCATGGTATACAAGTTAAGGATACTGGCCTGTAGTTCAGTGCCTCTTGTCTGTCACCCTTTTTGTATATTGGTACTACATTAGCAGTCTTCCATATTTCTGGTAGGTCCCCCGTTTCCAGTGACCTACTATACACTATGGAGAGTGGTAGGCAAAGTGCTCCTGCACACTCTTTCAATACCCATGGCGAGATTCCATCCGGCCCAACAGCTTTTCTCACATCCAGCTCCAATAGATGCTTCTTGACCTCATCTCTTGTAATTTCGAACCTATCCAAGGTCACCTGGTTTGCTGCCACCTCTTCTAGCGCCGCGACATCTCCCTGTTCTATTGTAAAGACCTCCTGGAACCTTTTGTTGAGTTCTTCACACACCTCTTTGTCATTCTCTGTGTACCTGTCCTCGCCCACCCTAAGTTTCATCACCTGTTCCTTCACTGTTGTCTTCCTCC
>NC_091175.1:27039320-27059320 GCF_040958095.1 Procambarus clarkii
GCGCTCCGTGAGCTCCCGTCAGAAGGGAACCCCTAGTGATATATCTCTAAGAGAAGAGAAGTGTGCAGACGTGCCAGCTGTGGAATTGAGCTGAGAACGTTGTGGTGTCAAGTCTTGGACGGCGAGGAGAGTTTAATAAACTGCTCAGAGGCATTTTCGTGGGCTGTGTGGAGCGCCCTGACCAGACGCCGTCAGAGGGAAAGCGCCCTCGATCAGTTAATCTGTGGTAAGCACGATATACGCCAGTTCATAGTGATTGCTTGTAGTTGGTCGTGTGCCCAGCGACAGTAGCGATGTTTATTTATAAGTTAGACATGTTTTAATAAGGCAGAAAGCCTGAAATAGGAGAGTGAAGAGGGAGGAGCACGGAGCGACGTCCGTCCCCTCTGAGCTCTGACCGACGACTGAGGGAGCCCGGCTCCTGACGGAGGAAGACCCTCCCAGCCAGTGAGAACCGCCCCCGGGCGAGGTGGAGTATGGACCCGCCCAAAACGGGGGAGTCCACTCTCACTGTATGTAGAGGACAGATAGAGGTTGGAGACAAACATATTGTGTGATTATTTTTGTTTATGTGTTGAAGGGGGAAACAAATTTATTGGAGTGTCGATGGGTTGCAGGTTTGCCTTTGGGGAAGAAGTTGCTGAGAACTTCGAAGCCAGCAGATGAAGTAGCTGATGAGACTCCAAGGTAGTGGAGCAGGGGACCTCGAGCTGTGAGGAGAAGCAGCAGTGAAGAGGAGTGTCACGTGCTTCTGTAGAGGTGGTGAAGCACCATAGTTGCTCGAGGAAACTTCATGGTGTAGCAGCCAAGAGAGCTGTGGAGGAACCTAGCAGAAGGGTGAAGCACCGTAGTTACTCAAGGAAACTTCATGATAGCAGCCTGGAGGAGCTGCAGAGGATCCTGGTAGTGAAGCCGGGAAGAACCTAAAGATATTAGGGTAGTGAACTTCCAGAGGTGGAAGGGAAGTACTGGTGGATTACTTGTAGGGAGTTGATAGTGTTTGGTTGTCAGTGGCGTGCAAGACGCAGTGAGAGGTGAGTGATTGTTGGTATTCTGATGTCAAGGAGTGTTTTATACTGAAGTTTAGAGTTACAGTCGTAGGCTGGATTACCTACAGACGTATGCGTTCTAGGACTGATAGAGTGATCGATTAATCATTGTTGTGTATCAATGAACATTTATACTGATATGTCATTGCATTCAAATGCTGATTTTCTTTGTACACATTTATAGATACATATATATATATTATCTTGCTGATGGTGCAACAGTGTATGTAGACTGGATCAACTTGAGGAGGTTGATAGTATCAGGTGGTGAACCAGGAGATAGGATACCACTTGATAACCTGATAATAGAGTTCTGATGGTGTTGGAGTGCAACCTGATTGTGATATTATAGAGTATAGGATTCATTATTATTATATGTGTGTATGTATCGTGTATGTGCTTTGTCCAGTAAATGTATCCCAATTTGCTGGTGTTTGCCCTTGTCCTAGTGAGGCTTCCCAGGAGGTAGTAAAGAAGGAGAGAGAGAGAGAAAGAACCAAGAACCACTGCTGTGGACAGGGTAAAAGGTAATACTAATAAGTCAAAAGGGGGATTGAGGAGATCATATCACCTAAGGAGAGAGTGGGGAGTCACAGCGGCTCGAGTGGGTGTGTGCACGTGACAACGAGGCTAAGTGTTGGAGCCGCATCCCCTAAACGTGTGACGCTGAGCCCCTCTCCAAGAGCCAGAAGCGCCAAAGGTGATCTCCTAGTATAAGCACTCTACCGAGTTGTGGGTTGGGTTGTCCATAGAGAAGGATCAACGACGACAACACCAACCAACCCACAGTCTATAATACATGCCCACCCTCCCTCCTGCCACCACCATGCCCACCCTCCCTCCTGCCATCACCATGCCCACCCTCCCTCCTGCCACCACCATGCCCACCCACCCTCCTGCCACCACCATGCCCACCCTCCCTCCTGCCACCACCATGCCCACCCTCCTGCCACCACCATGCCCACCCTCCTGCCACCACCATGCCCACCCACCCTCCTGCCATCACCATGCCCACCCTCCTGCCACCAGCATGCCCACCCTCCTGCCACCACCATGCCCACCCTCCTGCCACCACCACCATGCCCACCCTCCCTCCTGCCACCACCACCATGCCCACCCTCCCTCCTGCCACCACCATGCCCACCCTCCTGCCACCACCACCATGCCCACCCTCCCTCCTGCCACCACCACCATGCCCACCCTCCCTCCTGCCACCACCATGCCCACCCTCCTGCCACCACCACCATGCCCACCCTCCCTCCTGCCACCACCATGCCCACCCTCCTGCCACCACCATGCCCACCCTCCTGCCGCCACCACCATGCCCACCCTCCCTCCTGCCACCACCATGCCCACCCTCCTGCCACCACCATGCCCTCCCTCCTGCCACCACCATGCCCACCCTCCTGCCACCACCACCATGCCCACCCTCCCTCCTGCCACCACCATGCCCACCCTCCTGAAACCACCATGACCACCCTCCCTCCTGCCACCAGCATGCCCACACACCCTCCTGCCACCACCATACCCACCCACCCTCCTGCCACCACCATGCCCACCCTCCTGCCACCACCATGCCCACCCACCCTCCTGCCACCAGCATGCCCACACACCCTCCTGCCACCACCATGCCCACCCACCCTCCTGCCACCACCATGCCCACCCACCCTCCTGCCACTAGCATGCCCACACACCCTCCTGCCACCACCATACCCACCCACCCTCCTGCCACCACCATGCCCACCCTCCTGCCACCACCATGCCCACCCACCCTCCTGACACCACCATGCCCACCCTCCTGCCACCACCATGCCCACCCTCCTGCCACCACCATGCCCACCCACCCTCCTGCCACCACCATGCCCACCCACCCTCCTGCCACCAGCATGCCCACACACCCTCCTGCCACCACCATACCCACCCACCCTCCTGCCACCACCATGCCCACCCTCCTGCCACCACCATGCCCACCCACCCTCCTGCCACCAGCATGCCCACCCACCCTCCTGCCACCACCATGCCCACCCTCCTCCCACCACCATGCCCACCCACCCTCCTGCCACCACCATGCCCACCCTCCCTCCTGCCACCACCATGCCCACCCTCCCTCCTGCCACCACCATGCCCACCCTCCTGCCACCACCATGCCCACCCTCCCTCCTGCCACCACCATGCCCACCCACCCTCCTGCCACCACCATGCCCACACACCCTCCTGCCACCACCATGCCCACCCACCCTCCTGCCACCACCATGCCCACCCACCCTCCTGCCACCAGCATGCCCACCCTCCCTCCTGCCACCACCATGCCCACCCTCCCTCCTGCCACCACCATGCACACACACCCTCCTGCCACCACCATGCCCACCCTCCCTCCTGCCACCACCATGCCCACCCTCCTGCCACCACCATGCCCACCCTCCCTCCTGCCACCAGCATGCCCACCCTCCCTCCTGCCACCACCATGCCCACCCTCCCTCCTGCCACCACCATGCCCATACACCCTCCTGCCACCACCATGCCCACCCACCCTCCTGCCACCACCATGCCCACCCACCCTCCTGCCACCACCATGCCCACCCACCCTCCTGCCACCAGCATGCCCACCCTCTCTCCTGCCACCACCATGCCCACCCTCCCTCCTGCCACCACCATGCCCACACACCCTCCTGCCACCACCATGCCCACCCTCCCTCCTGCCACCACCATGCCCACACACCCTCCTGCCACCACCGTGCCCACCCACCCTCCTGCCACCACCGTGCCCACCCTCCCTCCTGCCACCACCATGCCCACCCACCCTCCTGCCACCACCATGCCCACCCTCCCTCCTGCCACCACCATGCCCACATACCCTCCTGCCACCACCATGCCCACCCACCCTCCTGCCACCACCATGCCCACCCTCCCTCCTGCCACCACCATGCCCACCCACCCTCCTGCCACCACCATGCCCACCCTCCCTCCTGCCACCACCATGCCCACCCACCCTCCTGCCACCAGCATGCCCACACACCCTCCTGCCACCACCATGCCCACCCACCCTCCTGCCACCAGCATGCCCACACACCCTCCTGCCACCACCAAGCCCACCCTCCTGCCACCACCATGCCCACCCTCCCTCCTGCCACCACCAAGCCCACCCTCCTGCCACCACCATGCCCACCCTCCTGCCACCACCATGCCCTTCCTCCTGCCACCACCATGCCCACCCACCCTCCTGCCACCAGCATGCCCACACACCCTCCTGCCACCACCATGCCCACCCACCCTCCTGCCACCAGCATGCCCACACACCCTCCTGCCACCACCATGCCCACCCACCCTCCTGCCACTAGCATGCCCACCCACCCTCCTGCCACCACCATGCCCACCCTCCCTCCTGCCACCACCATGCCCACCCACCCTCCTGCCACCACCATGCCCACCCTCCTGCCACCAGCAGGCCCACCCTCCTGCCACCAGCATGCCCACCCTCCTGCCACCAGCATGCCCACCCTTCTGCCACCACCATGCCCACCCTCCTGCCACCACCATGCCCACCCTCCCTCCTGCCACCACCATGTCCACCCTTCTGCCACCACCATGCCCACCCTCCCTCCTGCCACCACCATGCCCACCCACCCTCCTGCCACCACCATGCCCACCCTCCCTCCTGCCACCACCATGCCCACCCACCCTCCTGCCACCACCATGCCCACCCACCCTCCTGCCACCACCATGCCCACCCACCCTCCTGCCACCACCATGCCCACCCACCCTCCTGCCACCAGCATGCCCACACACCCTCCTGCCACCACCAAGCCCACCCTCCTGCCACCACCATGCCCACCCTCCCTCCTGCCACCACCAAGCCCACCCTCCTGCCACCACCATGCCCACCCTCCTGCCACCACCATGCCCTCCCTCCTGCCACCACCATGCCCACCCACCCTCCTGCCACCAGCATGCCCACACACCCTCCTGCCACCACCATGCCCACCCACCCTCCTGCCACCAGCATGCCCACACACCCTCCTGCCACCACCATGCCCACCCACCCTCCTGCCACCAGCATGCCCACCCACCCTCCTGCCACCACCATACCCACCCTACCTCCTGCCACCACCATGCCCACCCACCCTCCTGCCACCACCATGCCCACCCTCCTGCCACCAGCAGGCCCACCCTCCTGCCACCAGCATGCCCACCCTCCTGCCACCAGCATGCCCACCCTTCTGCCACCACCATGCCCACCCTCCTGCCACCACCATGCCCACCCTCCCTCCTGCCACCACCATGCCCACCCTTCTGCCACCACCATGCCCACCCTCCCTCCTGCCACCACCATGCCCACCCTCCCTCCTGCCACCACCATGCTCACCCTTCTGCCACCACCATGCCCACCCTCCCTCCTGCCACCACCAAGCCCACCCTCCTGCCACCACCATGCCCACCCTCCCTCCTGCCACCACCATGCCCACCCACCCTCCTGCCACCAGCATGCCCACACACCCTCCTGCCACCACCATGCCCACCCACCCTCCTGCCACCAGCATGCCCACACACCCTCCTGCCACCACCATGCCCACCCACCCTCCTGCCACCAGCATGCCCACCCACCCTCCTGCCACCACCATGCCCACCCTCCCTCCTGCCACCACCATGCCCACCCACCCTCCTGCCACCACCATGCCCACCCTCCTGCCACCAGCATGCCCACCCTCCTGCCACCAGCATGCCCACCCTTCTGCCACCACCATGCGCACCCTCCTGCCACCACCATGCCCACCCTCCCTCCTGCCACCACCATGCCCACCCTCCCTCCTGCCACCACCATGCCCACCCTCCTGCCACCACCATGCCCACCCTCCTGCCACCACCATGCCCACCCACCCTCCTGCCACCACCATGCCCACCCTCCCTCCTGCCACCACCATGCCCACCCTCCTGCCACCACCATGCCCACCCTCCTGCCACCACCATGCCCACCCTCCCTCCTGCCACCACCATGCCCACCCTTCTGCCACCACCATGCCCACCCTCCTGTCACCACCATGCCCTCCCTCCTGCCACCACCATGCCCACCCACCCTCCTGCCACCACCATGCCCACCCTCCCTCCTGCCACCACCATGCCCACCCTCCCTCCTGCCACCACCATGCCCACCCTCCTGCCACCACAATGCCCACCCTCCTGCCACCACCATGCCCACCCTCCCTCCTGCCACCACCATGCTCACCCTCCCTCCTGCCACCACCATGCCCACACACCCTCCTGCCACCACCATGCCCACCCTCCTGCCACCACCATGCCCACCCACCCTCCTGCCACCACCATGCCCACCCTCCCTCCTGCCACCACCATGGCCACCCAACCTCCTGCCACCACCATGCCCACCCTCCCTCCTGCTACCACCATGCCCACCCTCCTGCCACCACCATGCCCACCCACCCTCCTGCCACCACCATGCCCACCCTCCCTCCTGCCACCTCCATGCCCACCCACCCTCCTGCTACCACCATGCCCACCCTCCTGCTACCACCATGCCCACCCTCCTGCCACCACCATGCCCACCCTCCTGCTACCACCATGCCCACCCTCCTGCCATCAGTAACACAGCAGGACATAATTATAGGGTTCTTCCCTTCACTGCAGCTCAGTAGTTAATGCTCCCTCATAACTTATTTGTGCTGTTACTCTCTCCCCTCTTCCTCCCCTCTTCCTCCTCACCTCCTCTTCTTCACCTCTTCATCCTGACTTCCTCATGCGGGTCCTCCATACATACATTTTCCCTCATTACAACCTTCCTCACTATCTTCACCCTCTCCTTTACCACCATCTTCATCACCAACAACAACACCTACATTATAGCTTTGAAGAAATAAAATTATCTAAGGAACCCAATAAGCAGGAGTACCTGCCGGACGTGAACCCCCAGCATCAAGTAACATGAAGACCTATCTGGAAAATACAGCTAATGTAAGAAAATTTGCCGGGAGGTAATAGAGGAAGCAGCCACAGTGGCGAGGGATTCGAAAGCTTAGGATTCTATGCGAGGAGATTTAAATCACAGGGAAAAACTGGATTTAATAAATTTACCCCAACAGTGATGAGGCATGGAGAGAAAAGCTTATAGACGCAGTGGACTGACACTCCTTCAAACACCACATTGTATATTCAACAGAAGTAAAATGGAGAGGATCAACCAGTAACACTATATTAAATTAGGAAATTACCGACAAAAATGAGATGAGATGCCGCTAAGAGCTAGCAACTACTGTATTTAGCATGAATCAAACATGCTAGAACATGATTTGTTTGAACATCATGATTTAGGTGCAGTCGTCTGTTCCTGTACTCACCAGTGTAAAAAATAACATGTCCTATAACCATATAGGGTAGCATGCCCAATCTGGACACAGCCATATATCACTTATAAATATTGTTGGGTCGTCAACATAGGCAGGTAGACACCCTCACACCGTCTTACTTCATGTCCAAGACAGGACTGAGCTGCAATTAAATGGGAGCATAAGTGTAATTAAAATTTCCATATATTCTCCTAAGTGGTATGTGAGGAGCATAATCCAAGTGCTCTTTGGCCTATATAATCGTGATGGGTTGGCGCTTTTCCCTGATAATTCCCTTCCCTTCCTAGGCCTATCCTCTGCAGGAACTGGCTCAGGTTTAAGTTACAAAAATATTTATTGTTTTATTTCTATAAGGTCCAGGTTTATTAGCTCAGTTAATAAATCATTTATAGAATTTAGTTTCCTAAATTCTCCACAAGGACTTGAGCCGCACATGAGTCTATTGCTACGTCATTTTGAATTCTTATTGAGTTTTACTGTGAAAAACACGTATTTCAAATAATTATGCTTCATTGTTTGGGGCAATAAAGCTTTATGCGTTGTTTTCCTGAATTTCTAATAATATTTGTTGGTTTAGTACAAATTCCCGATATCATGATTTGAGTCATCATCTTGTCAGTGTAGGTCAGTGCAACAACAATAATTACCAACTCAAATTTTAAAACCTTGGAAAATAAAAAATAAAAATCGACTGAGATAAAAAAAGGTATGTGCCTGCTATAAACAAAGCCACAAGGGCCGTGATGAGGGTTCGAACATACGTCCGAGAAGATCCCAGACGCTGCCTTAATCGACTGAGCTACGACATGGTTAAAGAATTGCAATCGGGAATCTTTTGCAGATCCTGCAGACAGACTGCAGGATCCGTTGGTAAATCGGGATGATTTCCCGGTTGCAATTCTTTTACCATGTCGTAGCTCAGTCGATATAGGCAGCGTCTGGGATCCTCTCGGACGTAGGTTCGAACCCTTGTCACGGCTCTTGTAGATTTGTTCAGTTGATGCATCACGCTATTGTGATTTCTGTGTGTAGTGCCTGATATAGTTTTTGGAACACTGAAAAGCAAAGGTGTCAGAAAAAAGTGTACACAATTAGAAGCATTTCACAAAATAACAAGAGACTTCAAGCTTCCAGATCTTGGAGCAGTGTAGAGGTAGAGAAAGTAGAACTTTCCCACCTTCACAGTGTGAGAAGAGTCCACAGTGTGACCTACAGAGGGAGAAGCATCTACAATGGGAGTATCGTGTAACCGCGCCTTCAAATCCCTGAGAGCATCAGGTATGAAAGAATTTATAAAGAAGGAAACACTATTTTTCAGTGGGAGGCCAATGAAAAATTGGACATACATGTGAGGTCAGGCAAACCAATCAGGCAGATAGTTTTCCTCTGAAATTTTTGGTAGAAGAGTATAAGAAAGAATTCTTTTAAGAATTCTTTCTTTTTCTAGGTTGTTGGTCCACTAGGCTGTTGCTTGGAGCGGCCCGCAGGCCCACATACCCACCACAGCCCGGTTGGTCCGGCACTCCTTGGAGGAAACTATCTAGTTTCCTCTTGAAGATGTCCACTCATTTTGAAACCTTACCATCTCGGAGGTATGAATGTAGTTGTCTCAATCTACAACAGCTCCAAGATTTATAGAAATTTCATCACAGTAAAGTTTGTAAATTATTTAAATGTATCGTGATATTTTTAGTGCATTTATTTGCCAATTGTAATGCCTGGAACGCAAACGAGAAACATCACCATCAACATCTGGAAAATGTGACATGAATAATTTCAAATCTGCACACAGAAATAATTTCTAACAAGACAAGAAGGATTTTAAAAACGATTAAAACTACTATCATAGAAAAATAAGCGATACTAGTGAGGGAAAGCTTACCTTGAGGTCACCTTAAGATAGTTTTGAGCTTAGCGACCCCAATGCCCGGTCCTCGACCAGGCCTCCTCATTGCTGGACTGGTCAACCAGACTGTTGGACGCGGCTGCTCGCAGCCTGATGTACGAATCACAGCCTGGTTAATCAGGTATCCTTTGGAGGTGTTTATCAAGTTCTCTCTTGAACACTGTGAGGGGTCGGCCAGTTATGTCCCTTATGTGTAGTGGAAGCGTGTTGAACAGTCTCGGGCCTCTGATGTTGATAGTTCTCTCTTGAACACTGTGAGGGGTCGGCCAGTTATGTCCCTTATGTGTAATGGAAGCATGTTGAACAGTCTCCTGGTTGATGGGGTTCTGGGAGTTCCTCTACTCCCCAAGCCCGGCCCGAGGCCAGGTTTGACTTGTGAGAGTTTGGTCCTCTAGGCTGTTGCTTGGAGCGGCCCGCAGGCCCACATACCCACCACAGCCCGGTTGGTCCGGCACTCCTTGGAGGAAACAATCTAGTTTCCTCTTGAAGATGTCCACGGTTGTTCCGGCAATATTTCTTATGCTCGCTGGGAGTGTACTGAACAACCGTGGACCTCTGATATTTATACAGTGTTCTCTGATTGTGCCTATGGCACCTCTGCTCTTCACTGGTTCTATTCTGCATTTTCTTCCATATCGTTCACTCCAGTACGTTGTTATTTTACTGTGCAAATTTGGGACCTGGCCCTCCAGTATTTTCCATGTGTATATTATTTGGTATCTCTCTCGTCTCCTTGAGACGATCCCAATAATTCAGGTGCTTTATCGCATCTATGCGTGCTGTATATGTTCTCTATATTCCCTCCATTTCAGCAATCTCTCCTGCTCTGAAGGGGGAAGTGAGTACTGAGCAGTACTCAAGACGGGACAACACAAGTGATTTGAAGAGTACAACCATTGTGATGGGATCTCTGGGCTTGAAGGTTCTCGTAATCCATGCGATCATTTTTCTGGCTAACGCAATATTTGCTTGGTTATGCTCCTTAAACGTTAGGTCGTCAAACATCATTATTCCCAAATCCTTTACATGCTGTTTTCCTACTATCGGCACATTTGTTTGTGTTTTGTACCCTGTATTATGTTTAAGGTCCTCATTTTTACCGTACCTGAGTACCTGGAATTTATCACTGTTAAACATCGTGTTATTTTCTGATGCCCAGTCGAAAACTTTATCAGCTTGAAGTTTTTCAATGTCTTCAGCCGAAGTAATTTTCATACTGATTTTTGTGTCATCTGCAAAGGATGATACAAAGCTGTGACTTGTATTTTTGTCTATATCTGATATGAGAATAAGGAAAAGCAGTGGTGCAAAGACTGTACCCTGAGGTACAGAGCTTTTCACTGCACTTGGACTAGATTTTATATGGTTGACCGTTACTCGCCAAGTCCTGTTTGACAGAAAACTGAGTATCCAGCGTCCTACTTTACCGGTTATTCCCATTGACTTCATTTTGTGTGCTATCACGCCATGGTCACATTTATCGAAAGCTTTTGCGAAGTCCGTGTATATCATATCAGCATTCTGTTTTTCTTCTAATGCCTCAGTGACTTTGTCATATTGATCAAGTAGCTGTGAGAGGCACGATCTTCCCGCTCGAAATCCATGTTGGCCTGGGTTGTCTCGGGCCTCTGATGTTGATAGTTCTCTCTTGAACACTGTGAGGGGTCGGCCAGTTATGCCCCTTATGTGTTGTGGAAGCGTGTTGAACAGTCTCGGGCCTCTGATGTTGATAGTTCTCTCTCAGAGTACCTGTTGCACCTCTGCTTTTCAACGGGGGTATTCTGCACATCCTGCCATGCCTCCTGGTCTCATGTGGTGTTATTTCTGTGTGCAGGTTTGGGACCAGCCCCTCTAATATTTTCCACGTGTAAATTATTATGTATCTCTCCCGCCTGTGCTCAAGAGAATACAGATTTAGGCTCTTTATTCGGTCCCAGTAGTTTAGATGTTTTACTGAGTGGATTCTAACAATAAAGGATCTCTGCACGCTCTCCAGGTCAGCAATTTCTCCAGTTTTGAAAGGGGCTGTCATTGTGCAACAGTATTCCACTCTAGAGAGCACTAGCGTCCTGAAAAGTATCATCATCGGTATAGCATCTCTAGTGTGAAAAGTGCTTGTTATCCAACCTGTCATTTTTCTTGCAGTTGTGACGGCTAGTTTATTGTGTTCTTTATAGGTAAGGTCTTCCGACATGAGTACACCCAAATTCTTTACATTGCCTTTTCGTTCTATGTTATGATTTGACTGCGTTTTGTATGTGGGTTTCCGATTTTAAATTTTATGTTTTTCCTTAGCGTTTTCTGGTACTCTGAGAGAGAACTCTATCAACATCAGAGGTCCGAGACTGTTCAACATGCTTCCACTACACATAAGGGGCATAACTGGCCGACCCCTCAGTGTTCAAGAGAGAACTGGATAAGCACCTCCAAAGGATACCTGATCAACCAGGCTGTGACTCGTACGTCAGGCTGCGAGCAGCCGCGTCCAACAGCCTGGTTGATCAGTCCGGCAACCAGGAGGCCTGGTCGACGACCGGGCCGCGGGGACGCTAAGCCCCGGAAGCACCTCAAGGTAACCTCAAGGTAAGGTTAGCGCATGAGCTGGAATTTACCTTCGTTAAACACCATATTATTTTATGTTGCCCATAGGAAGACCTGATTTATATCTGATTGGAGGTTTGCCGTGTCCTCTATGTTGTCTACTCTCATAAAAAAAACTTTTATGAATGCAAGGGATGCACTAAGGCTTTTGCCTTCAAATCACTAATAATGATTACACCCAGATATTTTTCCCATTCAGATCTCGAAGTTTCATTTGTTGTCCAGTTAACATCTGGTAACTTTATCATCTTCACCTGGCCTCACAACCAACATTTTAGGGCGCCTGACAGCTGAGTGGACAGCGCTCGGGTTTCGTAGTCCTGAGGTTCCAGGTTCGATCCCCGGTGGAAGCGGAAATAAATAGGCAGAGTTTCTTTCACCCTAATATGCCTGTTCACCTAGCAGTTAATAGGTACCTGGGAATTAGACAGCTGCTACGGGCTGCTTCCAGGGGATGTATAACAAAAAGGAGGCCTGGTCGAGGACAGGGACACTAAGCCTCGGCCGAAATCATCAAGATAACCTCCAGATAATCTCAAGATAACAACAATAAACTCGTTCATTTCTTCTGAGGGCCATAAACATGTTCGTCATCAAGTAGGGAACATTCACTCTAAATATTTACATCGGTATCGTCCTTATATTTCTCATTTTATATAGAAAACATTGCAATCCTGGGAAGCAATTCGCAATGATTTTCAACCTGTTTAACTTTCATCGAGAATTTTCAAGCGTGTGTGTGTGAATATCGACATCTCCGGGTTTTATTGAACCTTATAGTTTATTCCTATTTCCATATCTGTCATTCCCATTTTGGTTTTGACAAAAACTTATTATGCCATCCATTAATGTATACAGAAAATAATATTTTAACGAGAGGGTTTTAATAGACCCACAAACCAGGCAATTTATAACACCTAAACCAGTGTTGCATTAGCCAAAATAAAACATTTCGATGCAGCTGGTTGCTAGCCTGACTAAAGTGCATTGGTACAGACGGGAGAACTACTTCAGGTAAGGAATGCATTATATGCATTATTAAGGAGAACAAGTCTGGCTTGTTCTCCCTAATAATGCATGGGAACAAGCGAGAGCTGTGATAGGTTGCTAGCCTGATTATAATGTGTGATTGTGTCTATTTACTATTTGGTGTCTGCAGAATCGAGCTATTAGCTCTTGGAACCAGCCTTTCCAATCAATCTATTTTTCATCTATCATGTCTACTACATATATTACTATCTAACACACACACATACACTAAATGGCTACTAAAGTTCAACCCGAGTAAATGCAAGGTAATGAAACTAGTCGGTGGAAACAGGAGGCCAGACACAGGATACCGAATGTGAGCTGAAGTACTTCAAAAACGGACAGAGAAAATGATCTATCTTGAGGTTATCTTGAGATGATTTCGGGGCTTTTTAGCGTCCCCGCGGCCCGGTCCTCGACCAGGCCTCCACCCCCAGGAAGCAGCCCGTGACAGCTGACTAACACCCAGGTACCTATTTTACTGCTAGGTAACAGGGGCATAGGGTGAAAGAAACTCTGCCCATTGTTTCTCTCCGGCGCCCGGGATCGAACCCAGGACCACAGGATCACAAGTCCAGCGTGCTGTCCGCTCGGCCGACCGGCTCCCCCACACACACTCTAGGTGTTGAAATCACACTAAAACTGTCTCCTGAAGCCCACAGAAAGAGAATTACATCAGCGGCATACGCGAGGCCGGCTAACATCAGAACAGCCTTCAGGAACCTGTGTAAGGAATCATTCAGAACCTTGTATACCACATATGTAAGACCAATCCTGGAGTATGTGGCCCCAGCTTGATGCCCGTACCTTGTCAAGCACAAGACGAAGCTGGAAAAAGTTCAGAGGTATGCCACTAGGCTAGTCCCAGAACTAAAAGGCATGAGTTACGAGGAAAGGCTGCGTGAGATACACCTCACAACACTGGAAGACAGAAGAGTAAGGGAAGACATGATCACTACCTACAAAATTCTCAGAGGAATTGACAGTGTAGATAAGGATAAACTGTTTAACACTGGTGGTACGCGAACAAGGGCACCTAGGTGGAAACTGAGTACCCAAATGAGCCACAGGGACGTTAGAAAGAACTTTTTCAGTGTCAGAGTAGTTAACAGATGGAATGCATTAGGCAGTGATGTGGTGGAGGCTGACTCCATACACAGTTTCAAATGTAGATATGATAGAGCCCAGTAGGCTCAGGAATCTGTACACTAGTTGATTAACGGTTGAGAGGCGGGACCAAAGACCCAGAGCTCAACCCCGCAAGCACAAATAGGTGAGTACATACACACACTTATATACTAGGATGGAGGTAGGGAATTATCAGAGAAAAGCGTCAAGCCATTATGACTATATAGCACTTGGAAGGGATCAGGATAAGGGTTTGGGATGGGATGGGATGGGATGGGTGGGGTAGGACGGGTCCACGGGAGTGGACAGCACGCTGGACACGTAATCCTGTGGACCTGGGTCGATTCCCGGCGCCGGCGAGAAACAAAATGGGCAGAGTTTCTTTCACCCCCCGCCTGTTACCTTCCAGTAAATAGGTACCTGGGAGTTAGTCAGCTGTCACGGGCTGCTTCATGGGTGTGTGTGTGTGTTCACCTAGTGTTCATCTAGGTGTGCTTACGGGAATTGAGCTCTGCTCTTTCGGCCCGCCTCTCAACTGTCAATCAACTGTTACTAACTACTAACTATTTTTTTCCACACACACACCCACACACACACACACACACACAGGTGCATCAGGGTGAAAGAAACTCAGCCGATCTGCTCCCGCCGGCGGCCGGGACCGAACCTGGACCTTGGGATTACGAGTCTTAAGCGCAGTCCATTCAGCCACGGCCCCTGTGTGTGTGGACTGGAGTACGGTCAGCCTCACTAGTAGTACTGCTCGGTCACCCGTACAATTACGGTCCAGACCCACCGGTGCTTAACCAGAGTGACTCCTCCACTGCCAAGCGCGGCTCCAACTCTATTGTTAACACATTATGTATGTGTGAATAGTCTCTCACACTTGGATGGTCTTGTTGGCATGTTCCTGCAGCATCATGCCTCCCTGAGCAGCATCATGCCTCCCTGAGCAGCATCATGCCGCCCTGAGCAGCATCACGCCTCCCTGAGCAGCATCATGCCGCCCTGAGCAGCATCTTGCCTCCCTGAGCAGCATCATGCCTCCCTGAGCAGCATCACGCCGCCCTGAGCAGCATCATGCCTCTCCGAGCAGCATCATGCCTCCCTTAGGAGCATCATGCCTCCCTGAGCAGCATCACGCCTCCCTGAGCAGCATCTTGCCTCCCTGAGCAGCATCACGCCGCCCTGAGCAGCATAATGCCTCCCAGAGCAGCATCATGCCTCCCTGAGCAGCATCACGCCGCCCTGAGCAGCATCATGCCTCCCCGAGCAGCATCATGCCTCCCCGAGCAGCATCATGCCTCCTTGAGCAGCATCACGCCGCCCTGAGCAGCATCACGCCGCCCTGAGCAGCATCATGCCTCCCCGAGCAGCATCACGCCGCCCTGAGCAGCATCATGCCTCCCTGAGCAGCATAACGCCGCCCTGAGCAGCATCATGCGTCCCTGAGCAGCATCACGCCGCCCTGAGCAGCATCATGCGTCTCTGAGCAGCATCACGCCTCCCTGAGCAGCATCACGCCTCCCTGAGCAGCATCATGCCTCCCTGAGCAGCATCACGCCGCCCTGAGCAGCATCATGCCTCCCCGAGCAGCATCATGCCTCCCCGAGCAGCATCATGCCTCCTTGAGCAGCATCACGCCGCCCTGAGCAGCATCACGCCGCCCTGAGCAGCATCATGCCTCCCCGAGCAGCATCACGCCGCCCTGAGCAGCATCATGCCTCCCCGAGCAGCATCACGCCGCCCTGAGCAGCATCATGCCGCCCTGAGCAACATCATGCCTCCCTGAGCAGCATCATGCCGCCCTGAGCAGCATCACGCCGCCCTGAGCAGCATCACGCCGCCCTGAGCAGCATCATGCCTCCCCGAGCAGCATCACGCCGCCCTGAGCAGCATCATGCCTCCCTGAGCAGCATCATGCCTCCCTGAGCAGCATCATGCCGCCCTGAGCAGCATCACGCCTCCCTGAGCAGCATCATGCCTCCCTTAGGAGCATCACGCCTCCCTGAGCAGCATCACGCCTCCCTGAGCAGCATCACGCCGCCCTGAGCAGCATAATGCCTCCCAGAGCAGCATCATGCCTCCCTGAGCAGCATCATGCCGCCCTGAGCAGCATCACGCCTCCCTGAGCAGCATCACGCCGCCCTGAGCAGCATCACGCCGCCCTGAGCAGCATCATGCCTCCCCGAGCAGCATCACGCCGCCCTGAGCAGCATCATGCCTCCCTGAGCAGCATCATGCCTCCCTGAGCAGCATCACAAATCCCTGAGCAGCATCACGCCGCCCTGAGCAGCATCCAGCCGCCCTGAGCAACATCATGCCTGGTTGAGCAGCATCATGCCTCCCTGAGCAGCATCATGCCTCCCTGAGCAGTATCATGCCTCCCTGAACAGCATCATGCCTCCCTGAGCAGCATCATGCCTCCCTGAGCAGCATCACGCGCCCTGAGAAGCATCACGCCGCCCTGAGCAGCATCATGCCGCCCTGAGCAGCATCATGCCTCCCTGAGCAGTATCATGCCTCCCTGAGCAGCATCACGCCTCGTTGAGCAGCATCATGCCTCCCTGAGAAGCATCATGCCTCCCTGAGCAGAATCACGCCGCCCTGAGCAGCATCATGCCTCCCCGAGCAGCATCATGCCTCCCCGAGCAGCATCATGCCTCCTTGAGCAGCATCACGCCGCCCTGAGCAGCATCACGCCGCCCTGAGCAGCATCATGCCTCCCCGAGCAGCATCACGCCGCCCTGAGCAGCATCATGCCGCCCTGAGCAGCATCATGCCTCCCTGAGCAGCATCATGCCGCCCTGAGCAGCATCACGCCGCCCTGAGCAGCATCACGCCGTCCTGAGCAGCATCATGCCTCCCCGAGCAGCATCACGCCGCCCTGAGCAGCATCATGCCTCCCTGAGCAGCATCATGCCGCCCTGAGCAGCATCACGCCGCCCTGAGCAGCATCACGCCGCCCTGAGCAGCATCACGCCGCCCTGAGCAGCATCATGCCTCCCCGAGCAGCATCACGCCGCCCTGAGCAGCATCATGCCTCCCTGAGCAGCATCATGCCTCCCTGAGCAGCATCACAAATCCCTGAGCAGCATCACGCCGCCCTGAGCAGCATCCAGCCGCCCTGAGCAACATCATGCCTGGTTGAGCAGCATCATGCCTCCCTGAGCAGCATCATGCCTCCCTGAGCAGTATCATGCCTCCCTGAGCAGCATCATGCCTCCCTGAGCAGCATCATGCCTCCCTGAGCAGCATCACGCCTCGTTGAGCAGCATCATGCCCTCCCTGAGAAGCATCATGCCTCCCTGAGCCGCATCACGCCGCCCTGAGAAGCATCACGCCGCCCTGAGCAGCATCACGCCTCATTGAGCAGCATCATGCCTCCCTGAGCAGCATCATGCCTCCCTGAGCAGTATCATGCCTCCCTGAGCAGCATCACGCCTCGTTGAGCAGCATAATGCCTCCCTGAGAAGCATCATGCCTCCCTGAGCAGCATCACGCCGCCCTGAGCAGCATCATGCCTCCCCGAGCAGCATCACGCCGCCCCAAGCAGCATCATGCCTCCCTGAGCAGCATCACGCCTCCCTGAGCAGCATCATGTCTCCCCGAGCAGCATATCACGCCGCCCTGAGCAGCATCACGCCTCCCTGAGCAGCATCACGCCGCCCTGAGCAGCATTATGCCTCCCCGAGCAGCATCACGCCGCCCTGAGCAGCATCATGCCGCCCTGAGCAGCATCATGCCTCCCTGAGCAGCATCACGCCTCCCTGAGCAGCATCACGCCTCCCTGAGCAGCATCATGCCTCCCCGAGCAGCATCATGCCTCCCTGAGCAGCATCACGCCTCCCTGAGCAGCATCACGCCGCCCTGAGCAGCATCACGCCGCCCTGAGCAGCATCATGCCTCCCCGAGCAGCATCACGCCGCCCTGAGCAGCATCATGCCTCCCTGAGCAGCATCATGCCTCCCTGAGCAGCATCATGCAGCCCTGAGCAGCATCACGCCTCCCTGAGCAGCATCATGCCTCCCTGAGCAGCATCACAAATCCCTGAGCAGCATAATGCCTCCCTGAGCAGCATCACGCCGCCCTGAGCAGCATCACGCCGCCCTGAGCAACATCATGCCTGGTTGAGCAGCATAATGCCTCCCTGAGCAGCATCACGCCGCCCTGAGCAGCATCACGCCGCCCTGAGCAACATCATGCCTGGTTGAGCAGCATAATGCCTCCCTGAGCAACATCACGCCGCCCTGAGCAGCATCATGCCGCCCTGAGCAGCATCACGCCTCCCTGAGCAGCATCATGCTGCCCTGAGCAGCATCACGCCTCCCTGAGCAGCATCATGCCTCCCTGAGCAGCATCACTCCGCCCTGAGCAGCATCATGCCTCCCTGAGCATCACAAATCCCTGAGCAGCACCACGCCTCCCTGAGCAACATCATGCCTGGTTGAGCAGCATCATGCCTCCCTGAGCAGCTTCACGCCGCCCTGAGCAGCTTCACGCCGCCCTGAGCAGCATCATGCGTCCCTGAGCAGCATCACGCCGCCCTGAGCAGCATCATGCCTGGTTGAGCAGCATCACGCCTCCCTGAGCAACATCATGCCTGGTTGAGCAGCATCACGCCGCCCTGAGCAGCATCACTCCTCCCTGAGCAGCATCACGGCGCCCTGAGCAACATCATGCCTGGTTGAGCAGCATCATGCCTCCCTGAGCAGCATCATGCCTCCCTGAGCAGCATCATGCCTCCCTGAGCAGCATCATGCCTCCCTGAGCAGCATCATGCCTCCCTGAGCAGCATCACGCCGCCCTGAGCAACATCATGCCTGGTTGAGCAGCATCACTCCCCCCTGAGCAGCATCATGCCTCCCTGAGCAGCATCACGCCGCCCTGAGCAACATCATGCCTGGTTGAGCAACATCACTCCCCCCTGAGCAGCATCATGCCTCCCTGAGCAGCATCACGCCGCCCTGAGCAGCATCATGCCTCCCTGAGCAGCATCACGCCGCCCTGAGCAGCATGACAAATCCCTGAGCAGCATAATGACTCCCTGAGCAGCATTATGCCTCCCTGAGCAGCATAATGTCTCCCTGAGCACCATCACGCTTCACTGAGCAGCATCACGCCTCCCTGAGCAGCATCATGCCTCTCTGAGCAGCATCACGCCGCCCTGAGCAGCATCATGCCTCTCTGAGCAGCATCACGCCGCCCTGAGCAGCATCATGCCTCTCTGAGCAGCAGCACGCCGCCCTGAGCAGCATCACGCCGCCCTGAGCAGCATCATGCCTCTCTGAGCAGCATCACGCCGCCCTGAGCAGCATCACGCCGCCCTGAGCAGCATCATGCCTCTCTGAGCAGCATCACACCGCCCTGAGCAGCATCACGCCGCCCTGAGCAGCATCATGCCTCTCTGAGCAGCATCACGCCGCCCTGAGCAGCATCACGCCGCCCTGAGCAGCATCATGCCTCTCTGAGCAGCATCACGCCGCCCTGAGCAGCATCATGCCTCTCTGAGCAGCATCACGCCGCCCTGAGCAGCATCATGTCTCCCCGAGTAGCATCACGCCGCCCTGAGCAGCATCATGCCTCTCTGAGCAGCATCACGCCGCCCTGAGCAGCATCACGCCTCCCTGAGCAGCATCACGCCGCCCTGAGCAGCATTATGCCTCCCCGAGCAGCATCACGCCGCCCTGAGCAGCATCATGCCGCCCTGAGCAGCATCATGCCTCCCTGAGCAGCATCACGCCTCCCTGAGCAGCATCATGCCTCCCCGAGCAGCATCATGCCTCCCTGAGCAGCATCACGCCTCCCTGAGCAGCATCATGCCTCCCTGAGCAGCATCACGCCTCCCTGAGCAGCATCATGCCTCCCTGAGCAGCATCACGCCTCCCTGAGCAGCATCATGCCTCCCCGAGCAGCATCACGCCGCCCTGAGCA
>NC_091175.1:27064320-27081820 GCF_040958095.1 Procambarus clarkii
TCCTTCCTGTTTCATGGCTTGATCCTTCCTGTTTCATGGCTTGATCCTCCCTGTTTCATGGCTTGATCCTTCCTGTTTCATGGCTTGATCCTTCCTGTTTCATGGCTTGATCCTTCCTGTTTCATGGCTTGATCCTTCCTGTTTCATGGCTTGATCCTTCCTGTTTCATGGCTTGTTCCTTCCTGTTTCATGGCTTGATCCTTCCTGTTTCATGGATTGATCCTTCCTGTTTCATGGCTTGATCCTCCCTGTTTCATGGCTTGATCCTTCCTGTTTCATGGCTTGCTCCTTCCTGTTTCATGGCTTGATCCTTCCTGTTTCATGGCTTGATCCTTCCTGTTTCATGGCTTGATCCTCCCTGTTTCATGGCTTGATCCTTCCTGTTTCATGGCTTGATCCTTCCTGTTTCATGGCTTGATCCTTCCTGTTTCATGGCTTGATCCTTCCTGTTTCATGGCTTGATCCTTCCTGTTTCATGGCTTGTTAACTTTAGTTTCACTTCCAATTTCAATTTACCTTCCGATTTTATTGCACAAACACAGATACAAAATTCACATATATATTGAACGCTCAAAATTAATATTATTAATCATTATACACGTCTTCAGTTTTAAGTATGGGCAGTTTCAGGGCCTTTATTTTAGCATCTTTATTGACAAAAATTAATTACAATTTGCCTAATCTGAGGAGTTCAATTAGGTCTTATTAGAGTGAGGATAATGCTGGTATTCACTGTCACGCAGGACAGTGAATACTTGTGTATGAGAGTGAGGGTCATACATAAGACAATAGGTCTAAACTGTTGGCACAGCCTCCCTCCCTCCCCACGCCGCTTGTCAAGCAGTTATCTATCTTCATCACGATTTTGAGTGATTGTAAGTTATCACTACATGAAAGTAATTCCTTAATAACACGCTCCTGGCTGAGTGTATCCAAGTGCTTCCTAGGGAATACTTATTGACGAGTTGGACAGTTCTTGTATGGCAGCCTGGCTAGTGGTCAGCGTTAGTGGTCAGCGTTAGTGGTCAGCGTTAGTGGTCAGCGTTAGTGGTCAGCGTTAGTGGTCAGCGTTAGTGGTCAGCGTTAGTGGTCAGCGTTAGTGGTCAGCGTTAGTGGTCAGCGTTCCTTAGTGATTGTCTGCTCTCTGAGGATCTTCAGCACTGAAGCTTGCCGAGCTAAAAATCAATTTCCCTTCAGGAGATCAATTTCTCTCCGGAAAACTGCTACGACATTTCTTATGTTTAATGGCAGGACCCTGAAGAATCACGAGGTGATGTTGGCACTCTGGTATTCAATAGTGCTTATTGCTCCCAGACTTTATAAGGACATTTGTGGTCACTTGAACATTTCTATAACCTTCTTTTTGATTCAAAATAGTTCTTTGCAATCCCTTTTCAAGTAAGACATTCTTAACTTTCTCAGAAGAAGTATATTTTAATGGAGATTTTGCAATATTCTACGTTGTATGTTTCTATGCACCGTGTCGGAAAATTCCATGTACAAGCAAGTACATGGACTTGACCATGGAATTTTTCGAAAATAAATTTGTTTCAAAAATTACCCCTGGAATCATTTCACGGTTTAGATATATTGATGATATTTTGTGTATATGACCTACAAATGTAAATTCAGACGAATTTGTAGCTAAACTTAATGATCAAGTCACCACTATAAAATTTACTATGGAGACTGAAATTTATAAATGTTTGCCATTCTTAGATATACTTATTCATAGAGAAGATCGTGTTCACAGAAAGCCTACGAATAATCTATTCGTAGGCTTTTATTTGTTCATTATTCTTCCAGGAATAGTATTAGTTAGAAACTATTAGTTAAAAACAGTCCTCGTAGTGATAATTGTGTCATTTATAAAATATTTAATTTATTTGCTCATTATTTCTCATGGCAGAGATACAATGCGAAACAACTATTTGTTTCTTCTATGTATCTAAGAGTTCTTCGGGTTGTTAGTCCAAAATTTTTAGGTGATAAGTTTAAGAATATTGATTCTATTAATCACAAGCTTTGTTATCCACTGAGTTTTTTGGAAGTTTGCCGTAGCAAAGCACGTCGTACATATAATAATATATGCAGTGAGAACATTCGCCCAAAAGAATGTGTTATGTTTACCATATTTTGCGGGTTTGAAAATGTTGCTAAGGTCTTGAAACGTTTTGATATACATGTATTATTTAATTACGAAAATACTGTTGGAAAACTATTAGTCAGAAACAGTCCTCGAAGTGATAATTGTGTCATTTATAAAATAGCTTGTAAAGACTGTAATAGGTTCTATGTTGGGCAAACATTTGAAGATTTGAAATTTCGAAAATTGCAACATAAATACTCTGTAAAACATGGCCAATTGTCTAATACTTTGTTAGTTTATTTGTCAGAAAATTCTCACCAAATTGATTGGGAGATGGCTTCTCCAATAACGAATTTTAAAAATCACTTTCAATAGGATCATAATTGAATCTGCATTAATACAGATTACAGAATCATGTAATTTGAACATTATCAGTGATTTGTATAATTTAGATAAATTTTTTAATGATCAGTTCAAGGGCGATTTGATTAGGATCATTGCTACACTAATACCTTATTAATATCCCATTATCTCATTAAAGACATTGTACCTCACCTTCTTCCTGCCTATATATCCACTCCCATTGAACTGTAAATCCATCCTTCTGAAGATGTATTATTAAATACGAAAGTATTTGAGGAAGTTCCTGTCATAATCCTTCCTTCGAGATCTGACACTGTCACATTGTTCATGACGTGATAATTTCTTCGTGATTTACCTACATACATATATATACATACATACATAAATGTATACAAATACATATACATATCAATAGTCTTATTATATCACAAGTGATTCAACAAGAGGCTCACAACAGTCACTATACAAGGCACTTTACAACTATGGTGAGTCACACAGTTACTAGTCTTGCTCCACACCCACCCAACTGGGCGGCAGTTTTACAGTCATGTGCTCCACACCCACCCAACTGGGCGGCAGCTTTACAGTCATGTGCTCCACACCCACCCAACTGGGCGGCAGCTTTACAGTCATGTGCTCCACACCCACCCAACTGGGCGGCAGCTTTACAGTCATGTGCTGCACACCCACCCAACTGGGCGGCAGCTTTACAGTCATGTGCTGCACACCCACCCAACTGGGCGGCAGCTTTACAGTCATGTGCTCCACACCCACCCAACTGGGCGGCAGCTTTACAGTCATGTGCTCCACACCCACCCAACTGGGCGGCAGCTTTACAGTCATGTGCTCCACACCCACCCAACTGGGCGGCAGCTTTACAGTCATGTGCTGCACACCCACCCAACTGGGCGGCAGCTTTACAGTCATGTGCTCCACACCCACCCAACTGGGCGGCAGCTTTACAGTCATGTGCTCCACACCCACCCAACTGGGCGGTAGCTTTAGTCATGTTCTCCACACCCACCCAACTGGGCGGCAGTTTTACAGTCATGTGCTCCACACCCACCCAACTGGGCGGCAGCTTTACAGTCATGTGCTCCACACCCACCCAACTGGGCGGCAGCTTTACAGTCATGTGCTCCACACCCACCCAACTGGGCGGCAGCTTTACAGTCATGTGCTCCACATCCACCCAACTGGGCGGCAGCTTTACAGTCATGTGCTGCACACCCACCCAACTGGGCGGCAGCTTTACAGTCATGTGCTCCACACCCACCCAACTGGGCGGCAGCTTTACAGTCATGTGGTCCACACCCACCCAACTGGGCGGTAGCTTTACAGTCATGTGCTCCACACCCACCCAACTGGGCGGCAGCTTTACAGTCATGTGCTCCACACCCACCCAACTGGGCGGCAGCTTTACAGTCATGTGCTGTACACCCACCCAACTGGGCGGCAGCTTTAGTCATGTGCTCCACACCCACCCAACTGGGCGGCAGCTTTACAGTCATGTGCTCCCCACCCACCCAACTGGGCGGCAGCTTTACAGTCATGTGCTCCACACCCACCCAACTGGACGGCAGCTTTACAGTCATGTGCTCCACACCCACCCAACTGGGCGGTAGCTTTAGTCATGTGCTCCACACCCACCCAACTGGGCGGCAGTTTTACAGTCATGTGCTCCACACCCACCCAACTGGGCGGCAGCTTTACAGTCATGTGCTCCACACCCACCCAACTGGACGGCAGCTTTACAGTCATGTGCTCCACACCCACCCAACTGGACGGCAGCTTTACAGTCATGTGCTCCACACCCACCCAACTGGACGACAGCTTTACAGTCATGTGCTCCACACCCACCCAACTGGGCGGCAGCTTTACAGTCATGTGCTCCACACCCACCCAACTGGGCGGCAGCTTTACAGTCATGTGCTCCACACCCACCCAACTGGGCGGCAGTTTTACAGTCATGTGCTCCACACCCACCCAACTGGGCGGCAGCTTTGCAGTCATGTGCTCCACACCCACCCAACTGGGCGGTACCTTTACAGTCATGTGCTCCACACCCACCCAACTGGGCGGTACCTTTACAGTCATGTGCAGGCTGCACCTACAGTAAGCAAATTTTGGATACTTCGCCAATATTCCTGGCAGTACATCATTATGAATGAAGTACTTACACATTTCCTGGACACCAGTGATAGTTATCTTGAGGTTATCTTGAGATGATTTCGGGGCTTTTAGTGTCCCCGCGGCCCGGTCCTCGACCAGGCCTCCACCCCCAGGAAGCAGCCCGTGACAGCTGACTAACACCCAGGTACCTATTTTACTGCTAGGTAACAGGGGCATAGGGTGAAAGAAACTCTGCCCATTGTTTCTCGCCGGCGCCTGGGATCGACCCCAGGACCACAGGATCACAAGTCCAGCGTGCTGTCCGCTCGGCCGACCGACTCTGCTCTACATATGTGATAGTGAATTCCTCGTGGGGAATTATCTCTGAATTCCGCGTGAGCAACAATATGTGTCGGGAGAGATACATAATTATTTACACATGGAAAATAGTAGAGGGGCTGGTCCCAAACCTGCACACAGAAATAACACCACATGAGACCAGGAGACATGGCAGGATGTGCAGAATACCCCCGTTGAAGAGCAGAGGTGCAACAGGTACTCTGAGAGAGAACTCTATCAACATCAGAGGCCCGAGACTGTTCGACACGCTTCCACTACACATAACGGACATAACTGGCCGACCCCTCACTGTTCAAGAGAGAACTTGATAAACACCTCCAAAGGATACCTGATCAACCAGGCTGTGACTTATACGTCAGGCTGCGAGCAGCCGCGTCCAACAGCCTGGTTGACCAGTTCAGCAACGAGGCCTGTTCGACGACTGGGCCGCGGGGACCCTAAGCCCCGAAATCCTCTCAAGATATGTGAATATTATCAAAGACAGTGCTAAGAAAGCGACCAAATTAGTAAAAATTATTAATCATCATTAATGAAACTAAACAATTTTTGAATTACTGGCCTTTTGATAAGTTCCTCTCTATCATAGGAGATAATTTAGATTACTCACGAGTCATTCTCACTTATCATATTGAATGTCTTATGTGGGAAGAGAAGCAAAGGAGTGTGTCCCAGGCAATATGACGTAGGCTGCTATAGAACAATATGCCTACCTACCTTGAGGCTACCTTGAGGTGCTTCCGGGGCTTAGTGTCCCCGCGGCCCGGTCGTCGACCAGGCCTCCTGGTTGCTGGACTGATCAACCAGGCTGTTAGACGCGGCTGCTCGCAGCCTGACGTATGAGTTACAGCCTGGTTGATCAGGTTGAACTTTAAGAATGCTTGCAAGAGTTGGCAATCGTTGGCGGGTCTTGGGTCAAGAGTAGAATCAATGATGAATGACTCCGCAGTTGGTTGGAACCGGGTTTCTTTTGAGAACTTCCCTGATTACCTTCCTGGCTGGTTTAATGGTTTTAGAGAACAGTTGAGCGTTTTGCTTGCAGTAGGTTTTTTCTCTAGTAATATATGAAGATAATGAGCTGTTCCCTAATGCATCAGGACCAGGCGAGCCTAACTCTGCTCTCTAATGGTCTGTACCACCATGGCGGTCATGGTCTGTACCGTCATGGGGGTCATGGTCTGTACCACCATGGGGGTCATGGTCTGTACCACCATGGGGGTCATGGTCTGTACCGTCATGGGGGTCATGGTCTGTACCATCATGGGGGTCATGGTCTGTACCACCATGGGGGTCATGGCCTGTACCATCATGGGGGTCATGGCCTGTACCATCATGGGGGTCATGGTCTGTACCATCATGGGGGTCATGGCCTGTACCATCATGGGGGTCATGGTCTGTACCATCATGGGGGTCATGGTCTGTACCATCATGGGGGTCATGGTCTGTACCATCATGGGGGTCATGGTCTGTACCACCATGGGGGTCATGGTCTGTACCACCATGGGGTTCATGGCCTGTTCCATCATGGGGGTCATGGTCTGTACCATCATGGGGGTCATGGTCTGTACCATCATGGGGATCATGGTCTGTACCACCATGGGGGTCATGGTCTGTACCACCATGGGGGTCATGGCCTGTACCACCATGGGGGTCATGGTCTGTACCATCATGGGGGTCATGGTCTGTACCATCATGGTGATCATGGTCTGTACCATCATGGGGGTCATGGTCTGTACCGTCATGGGGGTCATGGTCTGTACCACCATGGGGTCATGGTCTGTACCGCCATGGGGGTCATGGCCTGTACCACCATGGGGGTCATGGCCTGTACCACCATGGGGGTCATGGCCTGTACCACCATGGGGGTCATGGCCTGTACCACCATGGGGGTCATGGTCTGTACCATCATGGGGGTCATGGTCTGTACCACCATGGGGGTCATGGTCTGTACCACCATGGGGGTCATGGTCTGTACCGTCATGGGGGTCATGGCCTGTACCGTCATGGGGGTCATGGTCTGTACCACCATGGGGGTCATGGTCTGTACCGTCATGGGGGTCATGGACTGTACCACCATGGGGGTCATGGTCTGTACCGTCATGGGGGTCATGGTCTGTACCATCAGGGGGGTCATGGTCTGTACCATCATGGGGGTCATGGCCTGTACCGCCATGGGGGTCATGGTCTGTACCACCATGGGGGTCATGGCCTGTACCGCCATGGGGGTCATGGTCTGTACCGTCATGGGGGTCATGGTCTGTACCACCATGGGGGTCATGGCCTGTACCGCCATGGGGGTCATGGTCTGTACCATCAGGGGGGCCATGGTCTGTACCACCATGGGGGTCATGGTCTGTACCGCCATGGGGGTCATGGTCTGTACCACCATGGGGGTCATGGCCTGTACCGCCATGGGGGTCATGGTCTGTACCACCATGGGGGTCATGGCCTGTACCGCCATGGGGGTCATGGTCTGTACCGTCATGGGGGTCATGGTCTGTACCATCAGGGGGGCCATGGTCTGTACCACCATGGGGGTCATGGTCTGTACCATCATGGGGGTCATGGTCTGTACCATCATGGGGGTCATGGCCTGTACCGCCATGGGGGTCATGGTCTGTACCACCATGGGGGTCATGGCCTGTACCGTCATGGGGTACACCTTCCATGTATGCTGGAAGGAGTACCCATTTATTATTATTAACATCTTAATTGACAAAAATTAATTACAATTTTGCCTAATCTGAGTAATTCAATTAGGTCTTATTAGAGTGGAGATAATGCTGGTATTCGCTGTTACACAGGCCAGAGGGTCATACTCAAGACAATAGGTGTAAACTGTAGGCTGAAGCACATATATATATCATGGTTACAAAAAAAAAATATATATATATATATATATATATATTAGTATATTTTGGTAGCAGTCTTTCCTGTAGACATATTTTATTAAATATGACCGAAAAAGTAAGATTAATAATTCTAACACGAATTTTCTCAATCTTTCGTACATTATGCTTCACTGTTGGAGGTAAATCAAAAATCACTTCTCCAAAATTCATTTTTATTTCTAGTCTGACGCGACACGGGCGCGTTTCGTAAAACTTATTACATTTTCAAAGACTTCACAAATACACAACTGATTAGAACTTGCATTTCCCTGATTTTATATCTACTTTTGAGTGAGGTGGGAAGGGTGATGTGGCATTACATTTGAGTGAGGTGGGAAGGATGATGTGGCATTAGAGGATATTAATAGGGTATTAAAAGTATCAACACAAGACAGAACAGAAACAATGGATATTGAATAGAAGTGTTTGTAGAAAGCCTATTGGTCCATATTTCTTGATGCTTCTATATTGGAGCGGAGTCTTGAGGTGGGTAGAATATTACCTCCAACAGTGAAGCATAATGTACGAAAGATTGAGAAAATTCGTGTTAGAATTATTAATCTTACTTTTTCGGTCATATTTAATAAAATATATATATATATATATATATATATATATATATATATATATATATATATATATATATATATATATATATATATATATATATATATGCAACAATGATCACAAAAACATTGATCCAAGTATGCAGAAAAACCACATGTGAAAAATAGAGAATGCTAAACGCGTTTTCGGCTTAAGTCGCCTTCATCAGAGCAAAGAGAATGAACCAATTCACACGTAGTTTCT
The DNA here is from genome assembly GCF_040958095.1 of Procambarus clarkii. NCBI lineage: Eukaryota > Metazoa > Arthropoda > Malacostraca > Decapoda > Cambaridae > Procambarus > Procambarus clarkii. The sequence goes on from NC_091175.1 coordinate 27,072,943, forward strand.
GCATATAACCATATATATCATGGTTACAATCAACTAGATTAGACTCTATAGACGTTTCAATGTACCAGTGACAGACACTGCCCCACACACCACAAAATACATCCTTCACCCGCCTCACAAATGCCAGCAGGTTATACAAGTTAGTGAGAACAATTGCAGAGTTTCATGGAAGATAAAAATGCCATCATTGGGTCGGAGGAGCGCGCCGTCTTGGCCTGTCGACCCAATGCCGGTAATCTCCGGTGTTTTGTCAGGTGGAGATATTATCTGAGGGCAGTGAAGCGTGCTGGTCAGCGCCGGTCACCCTACATCATTTACTGTGAAAAACATTTTCAATGAAAAGAAAGATAATGATCGTTCTGTGGGACCTGTGATGATTAATAACACCATAAAGGTAACACTATTCAGGCGATGAAATAAAGTGCTCTGGATTTTCATATAACAACTAACCCCTTAAAACAAATCCCCCAAACGCATATTATATTATATATATATATATATATATATATATATATATATATATATATATATATATATATATATATATATATATATATATATATATATATATATATATGCGAACAAGCCTGAATGGTCCCCAGGACAATATGCAACTGAAAACTCACACCCCAGAAGTGACTCGAACCCATACTCCCAGAAACAACGCAACTGGTATGTACAAGACGCCTTAATCCACTTGACCATCACGACCGGACATAATGAGGTGATAGCCGAGGCTATTTGAACCAACCCACCGCCGGCACTCGGATAGTAATCTTGGGCATAGCATTTTACCAAATCACCTCATTCTTTGGGGAACACGTGAGGAACACAAATGCGAACAAGCCTGAATGGTCCCCAGGACAATATGCAACTGAAAACTCACACCCCAGAAGTGACTCGAACCCATACTCCCAGAAGCAACGCAACTGGTATGTACAAGACGCCTTAATCCACTTGACCATCACGACCGGACATAATGAGGTGATAGCCGAGGCTATTTGAACCACCCCACCGCCGGCACTCGGATAGTAATCTTGGGCATAGCATTTTACCAAATCACCTCATTCTTTGGGGAACACGTGAGGAACACAAATGCGAACAAGCCTGAATGGTCCCCAGGACAATATGCAACTGAAAACTCACACCCCAGAAGTGACTCGAACCCATACTCCCAGAAGCAACGCAACTGGTATGTACAAGACGCCTTAATCCACTTGACCATCACGACCGGACATAATGAGGTGATAGCCGAGGCTATTTGAACCACCCCACCGCCGGCACTCGGATAGTAATCTTGGGCATAGCATTTTACCAAATCACCTCATTCTTTGGGGAACACGTGAGGAACACAAATGCGAACAAGCCTGAATGGTCCCCAGGACAATATGCAACTGAAAACTCACACCCCAGAAGTGACTCGAACCCATACTCCCAGAAGCAACGCAACTGGTATGTACAAGACGCCTTAATCCACTTGACCATCACGACCGGACATAATGAGGTGATAGCCGAGGCTATTTGAACCACCCCACCGCCGGCACTCGGATAGTAATCTTGGGCATAGCATTTTACCAAATCACCTCATTCTTTGGGGAACACGTGAGGAACACAAATGCGAACAAGCCTGAATGGTCCCCAGGACAATATGCCACTGAAAACTCACACCCCAGAAGTGACTCGAACCCATACTCCCAGAAGCAACGCAACTGGTATGTACAAGACGCCTTAATCCACTTGACCATCACGACCGGACATAATGAGGTGATAGCCGAGGCTATTTGAACCACCCCACCGCCGGCACTCGGATAGTAATCTTGGGCATAGCATTTTACCAAATCACCTCATTCTTTGGGGAACACGTGAGGAACACAAATGCGAACAAGCCTGAATGGTCCCCAGGACAATATGCAACTGAAAACTCACACCCCAGAAGTGACTCGAACCCATACTCCCAGAAGCAACGCAACTGGTATGTACAAGACGCCTTAATCCACTTGACCATCACGACCGGACATAATGAGGTGATAGCCGAGGCTATTTGAACCACCCCACCGCCGGCACTCGGATAGTAATCTTGGGCATAGCATTTTACCAAATCACCTCATTCTTTGGGGAACACGTGAGGAACACAAATGCGAACAAGCCTGAATGGTCCCCAGGACAATATGCAACTGAAAACTCACACCCCAGAAGTGACTCGAACCCATACTCCCAGAAGCAACGCAACTGGTATGTACAAGACGCCTTAATCCACTTGACCATCACGACCGGACATAATGAGGTGATAGCCGAGGCTATTTGAACCACCCCACCGCCGGCACTCGGATAGTAATCTTGGGCATAGCATTTTACCAAATCACCTCATTCTTTGGGGAACACGTGAGGAACACAAATGCGAACAAGCCTGAATGGTCCCCAGGACAATATGCAACTGAAAACTCACACCCCAGAAGTGACTCGAACCCATACTCCCAGAAGCAACGCAACTGGTATGTACAAGACGCCTTAATCCACTTGACCATCACGACCGGACATAATGAGGTGATAGCCGAGGCTATTTGAACCACCCCACCGCCGGCACTCGGATAGTAATCTTGGGCATAGCATTTTACCAAATCACCTCATTCTTTGGGGAACACGTGAGGAACACAAATGCGAACAAGCCTGAATGGTCCCCAGGACAATATGCAACTGAAAACTCACACCCCAGAAGTGACTCGAACCCATACTCCCAGAAGCAACGCAACTGGTATGTACAAGACGCCTTAATCCACTTGACCATCACGACCGGACATAATGAGGTGATAGCCGAGGCTATTTGAACCACCCCACCGCCGGCACTCGGATAGTAATCTTGGGCATAGCATTTTACCAAATCACCTCATTCTTTGGGGAACACATTCTTTAGGGAGTATGGGTTCGAGTCACTTCTGGGGTGTGAGTTTTCAGTTGCATATTGTCCTGGGGACCATTCAGGCTTGTTCGCATTTGTGTTCCTCACGTGTTCCCCAAAGAATGAGGTGATTTGGTAAAATGCTATGCCCAAGATTACTATCCGAGTGCCGGCGGTGGGGTGGTTCAAATAGCCTCGGCTATCACCTCATTATGTCCGGTCGTGATGGTCAAGTGGATTAAGGCGTCTTGTACATACCAGTTGCGTTGCTTCTGGGAGTATGGGTTCGAGTCACTTCTGGGGTGTGAGTTTTCAGTTGCATATTGTCCTGGGGACCATTCCGGCTTGTTCGCATTTGTGTTCCTCACGTGTTCCCCAAAGAATGAGGTGATTTGGTAAAATGCTATGCCCAAGATTACTATCCGAGTGCCGGCGGTGGGGTGGTTCAAATAGCCTCGGCTATCACCTCATTATGTCCGGTCGTGATGGTCAAGTGGATTAAGGCGTCTTGTACATACCAGTTGCGTTGCTTCTGGGAGTATGGGTTCGAGTCACTTCTGGGGTGTGAGTTTTCAGTTGCATATTGTCCTGGGGACCATTCAGGCTTGTTCGCATTTGTGTTCCTCACGTGTTCCCCAAAGAATGAGGTGATTTGGTAAAATGCTATGCCCAAGATTACTATCCGAGTGCCGGCGGTGGGGTGGTTCAAATAGCCTCGGCTATCACCTCATTATGTCCGGTCGTGATGGTCAAGTGGATTAAGGCGTCTTGTACATACCAGTTGCGTTGCTTCTGGGAGTATGGGTTCGAGTCACTTCTGGGGTGTGAGTTTTCAGTTGCATATTGTCCTGGGGACCATTCAGGCTTGTTCGCATTTGTGTTCCTCACGTGTTCCCCAAAGAATGAGGTGATTTGGTAAAATGCTATGCCCAAGATTACTATCCGAGTGCCGGCGGTGGGGTGGTTCAAATAGCCTCGGCTATCACCTCATTATGTCCGGTCGTGATGGTCAAGTGGATTAAGGCGTCTTGTACATACCAGTTGCGTTGCTTCTGGGAGTATGGGTTCGAGTCACTTCTGGGATGTGAGTTTTCAGTTGCATATTGTCCTGGGGACCATTCAGGCTTGTTCGCATTTGTGTTCCTCACGTGTTCCCCAAAGAATGAGGTGATTTGGTAAAATGCTATGCCCAAGATTACTATCCGAGTGCCGGCGGTGGGGTGGTTCAAATAGCCTCGGCTATCACCTCATTATGTCCGGTCGTGATGGTCAAGTGGATTAAGGCGTCTTGTACATACCAGTTGCGTTGCTTCTGGGAGTATGGGTTCGAGTCACTTCTGGGGTGTGAGTTTTCAGTTGCATATTGTCCTGGGGACCATTCAGGCTTGTTCGCATTTGTGTTCCTCACGTGTTCCCCAAAGAATGAGGTGATTTGGTAAAATGCTATGCCCAAGATTACTATCCGAGTGCCGGCGGTGGGGTGGTTCAAATAGCCTCGGCTATCACCTCATTATGTCCGGTCGTGATGGTCAAGTGGATTAAGGCGTCTTGTACATACCAGTTGCGTTGCTTCTGGGAGTATGGGTTCGAGTCACTTCTGGGGTGTGAGTTTTCAGTTGCATATTGTCCTGGGGACCATTCAGGCTTGTTCGCATTTGTGTTCCTCACGTGTTCCCCAAAGAATGAGGTGATTTGGTAAAATGCTATGCCCAAGATTACTATCCGAGTGCCGGCGGTGGGGTGGTTCAAATAGCCTCGGCTATCACCTCATTATGTCCGGTCGTGATGGTCAAGTGGATTAAGGCGTCTTGTACATACCAGTTGCGTTGCTTCTGGGAGTATGGGTTCGAGTCACTTCTGGGGTGTGAGTTTTCAGTTGCATATTGTCCTGGGGACCATTCAGGCTTGTTCGCATTTGTGTTCCTCACGTGTTCCCCAAAGAATGAGGTGATTTGGTAAAATGCTATGCCCAAGATTACTATCCGAGTGCCGGCGGTGGGGTGGTTCAAATAGCCTCGGCTATCACCTCATTATGTCCGGTCGTGATGGTCAAGTGGATTAAGGCGTCTTGTACATACCAGTTGCGTTGCTTCTGGGAGTATGGGTTCGAGTCACTTCTGGGGTGTGAGTTTTCAGTTGCATATTGTCCTGGGGACCATTCAGGCTTGTTCGCATTTGTGTTCCTCACGTGTTCCCCAAAGAATGAGGTGATTTGGTAAAATGCTATGCCCAAGATTACTATCCGAGTGCCGGCGGTGGGGTGGTTCAAATAGCCTCGGCTATCACCTCATTATGTCCGGTCGTGATGGTCAAGTGGATTAAGGCGTCTTGTACATACCAGTTGCGTTGCTTCTGGGAGTATGGGTTCGAGTCACTTCTGGGGTGTGAGTTTTCAGTTGCATATTGTCCTGGGGACCATTCAGGCTTGTTCGCATTTGTGTTCCTCACGTGTTCCCCAAAGAATGAGGTGATTTGGTAAAATGCTATGCCCAAGATTACTATCCGAGTGCCGGCGGTGGGGTGGTTCAAATAGCCTCGGCTATCACCTCATTATGTCCGGTCGTGATGGTCAAGTGGATTAAGGCGTCTTGTACATACCAGTTGCGTTGCTTCTGGGAGTATGGGTTCGAGTCACTTCTGGGGTGTGAGTTTTCAGTTGCATATTGTCCTGGGGACCATTCAGGCTTGTTCGCATTTGTGTTCCTCACGTGTTCCCCAAAGAATGAGGTGATTTGGTAAAATGCTATGCCCAAGATTACTATCCGAGTGCCGGCGGTGGGGTGGTTCAAATAGCCTCGGCTATCACCTCATTATGTCCGGTCGTGATGGTCAAGTGGATTAAGGCGTCTTGTACATACCAGTTGCGTTGCTTCTGGGAGTATGGGTTCGAGTCACTTCTGGGGTGTGAGTTTTCAGTTGCATATTGTCCTGGGGACCATTCAGGCTTGTTCGCATTTGTGTTCCTCACGTGTTCCCCAAAGAATGAGGTGATTTGGTAAAATGCTATGCCCAAGATTACTATCCGAGTGCCGGCGGTGGGGTGGTTCAAATAGCCTCGGCTATCACCTCATTATGTCCGGTCGTGATGGTCAAGTGGATTAAGGCGTCTTGTACATACCAGTTGCGTTGCTTCTGGGAGTATGGGTTCGAGTCACTTCTGGGGTGTGAGTTTTCAGTTGCATATTGTCCTGGGGACCATTCAGGCTTGTTCGCATTTGTGTTCCTCACGTGTTCCCCAAAGAATGAGGTGATTTGGTAAAATGCTATGCCCAAGATTACTATCCGAGTGCCGGCGGTGGGGTGGTTCAAATAGCCTCGGCTATCACCTCATTATGTCCGGTCGTGATGGTCAAGTGGATTAAGGCGTCTTGTACATACCAGTTGCGTTGCTTCTGGGAGTATGGGTTCGAGTCACTTCTGGGGTGTGAGTTTTCAGTTGCATATTGTCCTGGGGACCATTCAGGCTTGTTCGCATTTGTGTTCCTCACGTGTTCCCCAAAGAATGAGGTGATTTGGTAAAATGCTATGCCCAAGATTACTATCCGAGTGCCGGCGGTGGGGTGGTTCAAATAGCCTCGGCTATCACCTCATTATGTCCGGTCGTGATGGTCAAGTGGATTAAGGCGTCTTGTACATACCAGTTGCGTTGCTTCTGGGAGTATGGGTTCGAGTCACTTCTGGGGTGTGAGTTTTCAGTTGCATATTGTCCTGGGGACCATTCAGGCTTGTTCGCATTTGTGTTCCTCACGTGTTCCCCAAAGAATGAGGTGATTTGGTAAAATGCTATGCCCAAGATTACTATCCGAGTGCCGGCGGTGGGGTGGTTCAAATAGCCTCGGCTATCACCTCATTATGTCCGGTCGTGATGGTCAAGTGGATTAAGGCGTCTTGTACATACCAGTTGCGTTGCTTCTGGGAGTATGGGTTCGAGTCACTTCTGGGGTGTGAGTTTTCAGTTATATATATATATATATATATATATATATATATATATATATATATATATATATATCGTACCTAGTAGCCAGAACGCACTTCTCGGCCTACTGTGCAAGGCCCGATTTGCCTAATAAGCCGTGTTTTCATGAATTGTTTTCCGACTACCTAACCTACCTAACCTAACCTAACTTTTTCGGCTACCTAACCTATAAAGATAGGTTAGGTGAGGTTAGGTAGGGTTGCTTAGGTTCGGTCAAATATCTACGTTAATTTTAACTCCAATAAAAAAAATTGACCTCATACATAATGAAATGGGTAGCTTTATCATTTCATAAGAAAAAATTACAGAAAATATATTAATTCAGGAAAACTTGGCTTATTAGGCAAATCGGGCCTTGCATAGCAGGCCGAGTACGACGTTCTGGCTACTAGGTACAACATTATATATATATATATATATATATATATATGTATATATATATTATATATATAAGTTCAAAAAAATCCCAGCGCTTGAAGAAATTCACTGTGTTAATTACCTCGAACCGGGAACCCCAGATATGTCTTTCTATATTGTCTGCTTGTATGTCTCCCTCTCTCTCTCTCAAAACATGCAATCCCAGCAAACACAAATCGATCTGTTAGGCAATTCGTGCCTTGCATACTAGGCCAAGAAGTCCGGTTCTGGCTCCCTCTGTCCCAAGCTAGGGGGGCTAGCTTGGGAGGTTATCTTGAGAGATGATGATTGATTTGATGATTTGATTTGACCCTAAAGATTTGATGATTTGGGCGTACCAAGCCTTCAAAATATGCGCAAAATTTATACGCAAAAAATTATAACTCTCAAAGTTATGGGTTTACGAATGAACTGTTTTATGGAAACTTGAGAACTAAGACCTTTCACACAATATGTAAAAATGGTGGGGATCGCTCACGAACTGATTTTTTTTTTTTACATAGTGTCAAGTTGAAAATCCTGTTAATACGGAAAAATGATGGTAAAGTGCTTGATAATAAATATAATATTTCGAATTGATGTCATATCTTGTAAGTTTTAATAAATATTGTTTGGCTTACGTACTCTAATATGTGAAAATTGTATGTCAATACGTGTTGAAACGAAGTCAAGAAAAAATACCCCACCATATATATATATATATATATATATATATATATATATATATATATATGGAGGGGTATTTTATATATATATATATATATATATATATATATATATATATATATATATATATATATATATAAAGGAGTACCACCTCTAGCTGGAAGAAGGGGGACCCATAGCCTCGGAGGAAACCACACATAACGCATTGGAGGGAATGTAGGTCCCCTCCAATACAGTTTCTGTGTGCTTTTCTCCTACCACCCCCTTCCCTTTTTTTTTTTTTTGCTTTATTGTGTATTTAAAGGTTACAAAACATACAAGACAAATGCCTAAAGGTTATGGATCTCTTGAAGCTCCTCCGCTTCTGGACAGGAACCGAGGACGCAGCAAGCATTTCCCCTCTGGATCGCCACACTGAGACGCTGAAACAAAAAACTGGAAGCCCTTGGGTCTCTGGTGACGTCAATGAGCTTGGAACTCAGTTCCTTGAGAAATCCCAAGGCACTCTTGCCCCAGGGGCCATGCGTCTCAGACGCTATGGGAACAAAGAGGTATTGACCTTCCAGTCACCTGTACTTGAGTGATTTTGCTGTTTCCCTGTGGTTGGCCGCCCCACCTGCTTGATCAGCTCCGAAGTGTACATAGGTGTCAGCCAGGGTGGATACACATGTGTAGTCCCACACCAACTGTCTACCCTCCTTCCATGGGTACTGTATATGGTGATGCCATCAGGGCGAAGTGAGGGGAAATCCGGGTTTTGGACCCCTAGGATGCGAGGTTCTCTCTCCGCTGGGCACCCAGCTGAGACGAGGCTTCTCTTGATGATGTCATTGACCTCGTTGTGTCTTGCATGCCAGCCCTTTGTGCTTCCGCAATGCAACCCATGCAGTCCGTATTGGTCTGCTTCCACCCTGTTGCAA
>NC_091175.1:27086820-27114320 GCF_040958095.1 Procambarus clarkii
GGGAGGTGTAACAAAAAGGAGACCTGGTCGAGGAGCGGGCCGCAGGGACGCTAAGCCCCGAAATCATCTCAAGATAACCTCCCCAGGAAGCAGCTGGCTAACTCCCATGTACCTATTTACTGATAGGTGAACAGGTGCATCAGGGTGAAAGAAACTCTGCCCATTTGTTTCCGCCTCCACCGGGGATCGACCCCGGAACCTCAGGACTACGAATCCCGAGCGCTGTCCACACAGATCAGTCTATTTCCTCGAAGACCTTCACCTGCTTGCCCGTGAGCTCCTGCCTGTAGAGAGGTTACCTCCCTGGGAGGATGACTCATGCAAGAGTATCATCAATGAGATGGCAACGAAAAACCCAACATGATACCACAAGAAATGAGGCACAAGTATCTCCAGGAAAGTTATATAGAAGCCGGAAATTAACTAGATCAAGTCTACACTGACGGGTCATCAAAGCCTGTCAATGGCAGGGCTGGTGCAGCATACACTGTAATTAAGGATAATGCTTTTTTACGCAGAAATGAAGAAAAAACGCGTATTTGAGAACTATGCCTCTTCAACGCAAGCAGAGCTAAGTGTCATTGTTATGGCGTTAAGATATCTTGAAAGAAACACTAATGGTGCAGTGATCTGTCCTGATTCTAAAGCAGCACTGTAAAGCCTAAGTAAAATCAGGCAGAAAATCTTGCAATAGTCGCTGAAATTAAGAGAGCTGCGAGGGTACTAACCAATCAGGGAAGAGTCGACAAGTTTCTGTGGATCCCCTCCCATGTTGGAATATGTGGGAATGAACTAGCAGATGTGCTGGCTGCTGAAGGCGCTGAAGGAGACCATATTGAATACTTCATACCCAAGACTCAACTACCAATTAGAGGTATAATCAGGCAACATCACCGTGACAAGGTAACTGAGGAAAGGAGGATAGAAGCACAAACCAGTGAATCTGTACGATGGTACAACATGGTTGCAGCTGGCAATCCCGATCATTATGGACGAAGAGGCGGAGGACGAGGGAGAGAATCAGTAATATCGAGAATCCGTCTTGGATACAAATATCCATGGCGATTCGGAATGGAAACAACAGTTGATCAGCGAAGTTGCAGAATCTGTGGTGAGAGTGACGGACACCGCCTTGACCACTATCTACATGAATGTGAACACCTGAGGGACATTAGGAATGTATGTAAAGAATAATAAACCCCACATTGCTTGAGTTAGGAAAACATTATTTGTCAAATATTGATACTGTGACGGGCCAGGGTTCTTAAAAGATTCCCCCATTTTGTACTCACAAGATAACGTAAGATTTTAAGGGGTGACAGATGTTAATCTTCTAGTTTGAGGAGCTGTTCACTTGAGACAGTTAAGCAAGTCCCAGCTGTGTCTGGGTACAAGACAGGATGAACAACCCAGCGGGTTTTCTTACCACTGGGGAGTGTTGTACATGCTGCTATGGCGGTGTGGTGTGTTCACTCACAGGATGAGTGACGCTGCCCAATACTGTCACTATGGCGGTGTGTCCACTCACAGGATGAGTGACGCTGCCCAATACTGTCACTATGGCGGTGTGTCCACTCACAGGATGAGTGACGCTGCCCAATACTGTCACTATGGCGGTGTGTCCACTCACAGGATGAGTGACGCTGCCCAATACTGTCACTATGGCGGTGTGTCCACTCACATTATGAGTGGCGCTGCCCAATACTGTCACTATGGCGGTGTGTCCACTCACAGGATGAGTGGCGCTGCCCAATACTGTCACTATGGCGGTGTGTCCACTCACAGAATGAGTGGCGCTGCCCAATACTGTCACTATGGCGGTGTGTCCACTCACTGGATGAGTGACGCTGCCCAATACTGTCACTATGGCAGTGTGTCCACTCACAGGATGAGTGGCGCTGCCCAATACTGTCACTATGGCAGTGTGTCCACTCACAGAATGAGTGGCACTGCCCAATACTGTCACTATGGCGGTGTGTCCACTCACAGGATGAGTGACGCTGCCCAATACTGTCACTTTGGCAGTGTGTCCACTCACAGGATGAGTGACGCTGCCCAATACTGTCACTATGGCAGTGTGTCCACTCACAGGATGAGTGACGCTGCCCAATACTGTCACTATGGCAGTGTCCACTCACTGGATGAGTGGCGCTGCCCAATACTGTCACTATGGCAGTGTGTCCACTCACAGGATGAGTGGCGCTGCCCAATACTGTCACTATGGCGGTGTGTCCACTCACAGGATGAGTGGCGCTGCCCAATACTGTCACTATGGCAGTGTGTCCACTCACAGGATGAGTGACGCTGCCCTATACTGCCACTATGGCAGTGTGTCCACTCACAGGATGAGTGACGCTGCCCAATACTGTCACTATGGCGGTGTGTCCACTCACAGGATGAGTGACGCTGCCCAATATTGTCACTATGGCGGTGTGTCCACTCACAGGATGAGTGACGCTGCCCAATACTGTCACTATGGCGGTGTGTCCACTCACAGGATGAGTGGCCCTGCCCAATACTGTCACTATGGCGGTGTGTCCACTCACAGGATGAGTGACGCTGCCCAATACTGTCACTATGGCGGTGTGTCCACTCACAGGATGAGTGACGCTGCCCTATACTGCCACTATGGCAGTGTGTCCACTCACAGGATGAGTGACGCTGCCCAATACTGTCACTATGGCGGTGTGTCCACTCACAGGATGAGTGGCCCTGCCCAATACTGTCACTATGGCGGTGTGTCCACTCACAGGATGAGTGACGCTGCCCAATACTGTCACTATGGCGGTGTGTCCACTCACAGGATGAGTGACGCTGCCCAATACTGTCACTATGGCGGTGTGTCCACTCACAGGATGAGTGACGCTGCCCAATACTGTCACTATGGCGGTGTGTCCACTCACAGGATGAGTGACGCTGCCCAATACTGTCACTATGGCGGTGTGTCCACTCACAGGATGAGTGACGCTGCCCAATACTGTCACTATGGCGGTGTGTCCACTCACAGGATGAGTGACGCTGCCCAATACTGTCACTATGGCAGTGTGTCCACTCACAGGATGAGTGACGCTGCCCAATACTGTCACTATGGCGGTATGTTCACTCACAGGATGAGTGACGCTGCCCAATACTGTCACTATGGCGGTGTGTCCACTCACAGGATGAGTGACGCTGCCCAATACTGTCACTATGGCGGTTGTCGCTTGAACTTTTGACTTCCTATGACGTCATCTGCTACATATTTACTTCTAATTTTGTTATGAAATTAGATTATTTCAGAGTAAAAATAGGTTTAATCATGTTCTGCATTCAGCACCAACATTATAGTGAGTAAATATACCATATTTCTTCATTAGCATTACTTACGTAATGCTAGTAGGCTTTGGGTAGCTTTGGTTAATTCTACAGACCAGTATGTTGTCAATTTCTCATTCAAATCTGTTCTTTTATTTCAAACACTACATTGCTGCCTTGAGCATACCTGGAGGAGTGTTTGGGGAGGTCTTCTACTCCCCGAACCCGGCCTGAGGCCAGGCTCGACTTGTGATAACCTGGTCCAACAGGCTGTTGTTGGAGCGGCCCGTAGGCCCACACATTCACTACAGCCTGGTTGGTCCGGCACTTCTTGCAAGAACCAATCAAAGTGCCTCTTGAATACATCCACCTTCGTTCCCGCAATATTTCTAATGTTTGCTAGGAGGGTGTTGAACAGCTGTGGACCTCTGATGTTCAGTGTTCTCTGATTGTGCCTATGGCACCTCTACTCCTCACTGGTTCTATTCTGCATTTCCCTCTGTATTTTTCGCTCCAGTATGTTGTTATTCTACTGTGCAAATTTGGGACCTGGCCTTCAAGTATCTTCCATGTATATATTATTTGATACTTTTCTCGTTTCCCTTCTAGAGTACACTTTGAGAGCTTTGAAACGGTCCCAATAATTTTGATGTTTTATCGTGTCTATGCGTGCCGTATATGTTCTCTGTACTCCCTCTAATTCAGAGGGGGAAGTGAGTACTCCCGCTCTGAAAGGGGGAAGTGAGTACCGAGCAATTCTCAAGACGGGATAGCACCAGTGATTTAAATAGCCTGTTTCTGCTCCCTCTCCCTTCCCTCCCTCTCTGCTACCATCCCACCACCACCGTAGGTAGCCTTCCCCTCCCTACTAGGTAGCCTTCCCTCATTCTAACGGCTCCTATCCCACAACATGTTGTAATCTCTCATTTCTACCCTCCAAGCCTCGTGCGGCTTCTTGCCCTCAATTCGCTCCACCCTTCCCAAACTCCCCACTTCCCACCCCTGTTTCCGCCTTGTAGCCCTCCCTACACGCCATCCTCCCCTCACAAGGGACCACATGTGCCCCTCACACTCCGCCTCCACACCGGCTTCTTTTGTCCTCTCCTCAGATCTGGGAAGCTAAGACAATAAAATACTACACTAAAAACATTCTTACCCCCTCTACCTCTCTGTCTCTCTGTCTCTCTCTCTCTCTCTCTCTCTCTCTCTCTCTCTCTCTCTCTCTCTCTCTCTCTGTTTTGAATTCCCTCTCTTTTCCTCCTGATCCTCTTTCGTTTTTATTTGCTTTTGACTTTTCTACATTTTCTTCCTGTGTGCATAATTAATTAGCAAGCATCACATTCTCTATGAAGATAGAGATGCACTCGGTACCCCGAAATACATAATGCTATCATATCTACATTTGAAACTGTGTATGGAGTGAGCCTCCACCACATCACTGCCTAATGTATTCTACTTGTTAGCTACTCTGACACTGAAAAAGTTCTTTCTAACGTCAATTTGGCTCATTTGAGTACTCAGTCTCCACCTGTGTCCCATTGTTCGCGTACCACCCGTGTTAAACAGTTTATCTTTGCCTACCCTGTCAATTCCTCTGAGAATTTTGTAGGTTGTGATCAAGTCTTCCCTTACTCTTCTGTCTTCCAGTATCTTGAGGTGCATTTTACGCAACCTTTCCTCGTAACTCATGCCTCTTTAGTTCTGGGACTAGCCTAGTGGCATACCTCTGAACTTTTTGAAGTTTCGCCTTGTGCTTGACATGGTACGGGCTCCTTTCTGTGGCGTATGTGTGTGTATGTGTATGTGTGTGTGTGTGTGTGTGTGTGTGTGTGTGTGTGTGTGTGTGTGTGTGTGTGTGTGTGTGTGTGTGCGCGCACACACACGTGCGTGCGTGCGTGCAAGAGAAATACATGTAGTAGACATAATAGAGGAAAATAAATTGGTTAGAAAGGCGGGGTCCAAGAGCTAATAGCGCGATTCTGCAGATACAAATAGTAAATATTAAATATACACACACACACACTTCGACAAGCATTGAGGGAGCCGGTGACCGAGCGGACAGCACGCTGGACACGTGACCCTGTAGTCCCGGGTTCGATCCCGGGCGCCGGCGAAAAACGATGTGCAGTTTCTTTCACCCTGATGCTCCTGTTACCTAGCAGTAAATAGGTACCTGGGAGTTAGTCAGCTGTCACGGGCTGCTTCCTGGGGGGGTGAAGGCCTGGTCGAGGACCGGGCCGCAGGGACACTAAAACCCCGAAATCATCTCAAGATAACCTCCCTTTTTTGTATGGATGGAGAGTTACATACCGAATTGCACCTCAAATTTTTAACAGGCCAACATTGCCCTTTCCACCATGGCCTCTGGTCTCATAAAAATCAGAATCATAAGTCCTTCCATTCCACTGTATACCATCTCCGTGAGGCCAGTCCTAGAGTACACCATCTCCGTGAGGCCAGTCCTAGATTACACCATCTCCGTGAGGCCAGTCCTAGAGTACACCATCTCCGTGACGCCAGTCCTAGAGTACACCATCTCCGTGAGGCCAGTCCTAGAGTACACCATCTCCGTGACGCCAGTCCTAGAGTACACCATCTCCGTGAGGCCAGTCCTAGAGTACACCATCTCCGTGAGGCCAGTCCTAGAGTACACCATCTCCGTGAGGCCAGTCCTAGAGTACACCATCTCCGTGACGCCAGTCCTAGAGTACACCATCTCCGTGAGGCCAGTCCTAGAGTACACCATCTCCGTGAGGCCAGTCCTAGAGTACACCATCTCCGTGAGGCCAGTCCTAGAGTACACCATCTCCGTGAGGCCAGTCCTAGAGTACACCATCTCCGTGAGGCCAGTCCTAGAGTACACCATCTCCGTGACGCCAGTCCTAGAGTACACCATCTCCGTGAGGCCAGTCCTAGAGTACACCATCTCCGTGAGGCCAGTCCTAGAGTACACCATCTCCGTGAGGCTAGTCCTAGAGTACACCATCTCCGTGACGCCAGTCCTAGAGTACACCATCTCCGTGAGGCCAGTCCTAGAGTACACCATCTCCGTGACGCCAGTCCTAGAGTACACCATCTCCGTGAGGCCAGTCCTAGAGTACACCATCTCCGTGAGGCCAGTCCTAGAGTACACCATCTCCGTGAGGCCAGTCCTAGAGTACACCATCTCCGTGAGGCCAGTACTAGAGTACACCATCTCCGTGAGGCCAGTCCTAGAGTACACCATCTCCGTGACGCCAGTCCTAGAGTACACCATCTCCGTGAGGCCAGTACTAGAGTACACCATCTCCGTGAGGCCAGTCCTAGAGTACACCACACAGTCGTGGAGCCCCAACTTCGACAAGCATATTGGAAACTTGAAATGGTTCAAAAGTTTGTTACGAAGCTCATGCCAGAATTACGAAGGATCGGGGGTATGAGGAAAGAATGATAGCGCTGACCCTAATGTTGCTAGAGAAAAGTCAATATCACGACACATGAACAGCGAAGGAACCGAGGGGGGGGGGGGACATGATTACGACATTCATAATTATCAAAGGAATTGATAAGGTAGATAAGAAAAACCTGGCCAGTTAAGGGCATGGATGACAGCTGGAGGCACAGAAGTGTCTCCCCCTTCAATAATGTTGAAATATTTAAATGTTATATCAACATAATGTTGATAAAAGTTGTTGAACTGTTATAAAGAACTTTTTATAAGTAAGAGTAGTGAATAAAGAACCATGGAGAGATGAGAGTAACGCAAACAATAAATAAATCCCTAAGTAGCAATGTCGAGAAACAAGAGCATCGGGAGGCACTGTATTAGACAACCGACTGCTGGCAAGCCGGGGTTCAGGAGCTACAACCTGGAAAACACATGTAGGTGAGTACAGTAGGCTCGGGATAGAGCCCAATAGATTCAGGAATCTGTACATCAGTTGATTGACGGTTGAGAGGCGGGACCAAAGAGCCGGAGCTCAACCCCCTCAAGCACCACCAGGTGAGTACACACACCCAACGTAAACAACATCAACGACACACACTGTACAAGAAAGGTTTCAGGAAGTTGTATAGTACTGATGAGTGGCATCCAAACCTAAACCACACAAACACATTAGGAGAGTTGAGAGGTTTCCCGTTTGTCTGCTGCTGGAACACGGAACTGTGAGGTGAAGTTGAAGTGCCTTGGGCACGCGAGGCTGGAACATGAAACACGGAGCATACTTGGAGCATACCTGGAGAGGGTTTCGGGAGTTCATCTACTCCTCGAGCCCGGCCTGAGGCCAGGCGGTTGGTCCAGCACTTCTTGCAAGAACTTGTCCAAGTGCATCTTGAATACATCCACCTACATTAGAGCAATATTTCTAATGCTTGCTGGGAGGGTAACGAACAGCCGTGGACCTCTGATGTTCAGTGCTTTATTATTTATTTTATTTAAATCTTTACATTATTTATATCTGCCAACAGTTTTTCAGTGTCTTCTACAGTGGCAATTTTCATGCTGATTTTTGTATCATCAGCAAAGGCTGACACGAAGCTGTGACTAGTATTTTTTGTATATATCCAAGATGAGAATGAGAAATAGCAGCGGTACAAGGACTGTGTCCTGGGGTACAGAGCTTTTTGCTGCACTTGGTTCTTTATCTTATTTGATTGACTGTCACTTCTGCATTCTGTTTGACAGAAAGTTGAAAATGCAACCCCTCACTTTACCCGTTATTCCTATTGATCTTATTTTATGGGCTATCACTCCATGGTCACACTTATGGAATGTCTTTGCAAAGTCTGTGTATACAACATCTGCAGCTTGCTTTTCTTCTAGGGCTTCTGTGATTTTGTCATAGTGGTTGAGTAACTGTGACAGACAGGAGCTTCCCGCTCTAAATCCATGTTGTCCTGGATTGTCTAGCTCATTATTTTCCGTAAAACTAGAAATTTGATTCCTAATCACTCTTTCAAAAACTTTTATTGTATGATGTTAGTGCAACTGGTCTATATTTTTTTGCCAAGGCTTTACTACCTCCCTTGTGCAGAGGAGCTACATCTGCGAATATTGCTGCTGGTATTGTCGGAAAACCCGACACCATTTACTAATATAACATACAACAGGCAGATAATATTGCTGCTGTTGTATACACAAGTTAACCCATAGAAAATGTAGCTTGTAGTGGAATTTTCCATCAATAGAAAACGGAATATCATTGCAACATAGTACTATAAATTCACTAGCTATTCTGTTGGGAATTATTCTTAAATACAGTTGTCTTTGGACTTTTACCATCATAAAAACATCTCATTTGAATTAACTTAATTATTAGTATCATAATAGAGTAAATGTGCTCCCACCATAGTGGGAGCAAATTCAGCTCCTATAATTCTCTAGGACGAAGTGTTATGGAGATCAAATTAGTGCTTCTTCCATCATCAACACACAGTCAACATCTAAACAAGGGAAGTGTCTTACCGAAACCCGTTTATCTAATCATTTCTGGCCAGTTAATGTTAAGTAGATATAGGGTGAACCGGTTAGAAATGCTAGACAAGCCACTAAACACAGGTAATTAGTCCTTGGTCCTTATCTGATATTTTATAAATGTTTCATCTGATATAGCTGTCGTATATTAGGATTCCGGCTTTACAGCTAGTGCCCTTTGTCAGGAACAAGAAGAGGAAGCAAGAATTAATCTTGGTACATCAGTTACTTGGGTGATGGAAACTAGCCTCACACGAGGATAATTTGGTGTCTACATCCCAGTTATACCTGGTGGACTAAGCCTACCATACAATAAGATAAGGCACCTCCAATTTTATTAACTAATATATGTAGTTTAATACTGTAGTTTGATTGGCTGCATATATATATAAATTTAAGATAACCCCCTAATGTGTAAGGATCGATTTGTGAGATTATTGCAGAAATACAGTCCGCTAAACATCATACAAATTGCTATCGAAATATATAAATTAACGTATATATAAATTCTATATAAATTCATATAAATTAAATAAATATAAATTTCACAGGTCGGTTCCCACAGGTATCTTCCCTGTACCCAGGCAGGGATGCCAGATTGGGCTACAAGTAGCGAATTGGGCTACTTTTCAGAGCCCCGCGCTCCTAAATTTTTAATTTCGCTACTTGCGACTTTTTGGGCTACTTTAAAAACAAGTTGGGCTATTAATGTTAAGAAACTCAATGATGATTTTTATGCTTTTTATAATGTCATGTGTACAAATCACAGCCGCGTCCAACAGCTTGAATAGACTACTTACCGCAGGAGGCCAGGTCAGAGACCGACCCCCTGGGGACGATGATCCTAGGAACTTCCCAAAGAAAAAGTAACCGCAAGGCAAGATAATCCTCCCCAGGGCCTATAGATTTCCCAACCTTAATTGCCATTAATACTTCATCCCGGGTACTGTCTATGTGAAGTGACCTCCCACTGTTGCCTACTGTAAATATTAGGTTTCTCTTTAGGTGTTTCCAAGAATCAAATGACTGTCGTTAGAGCGGATTAGCATACAGTGAACTTGGCAGCTTCATCTGTGCTTGCATTGTTAGTGTGGCTCTGACCTCCACAAGGATAGTTCGACACAAGTTACCTCATATAGAAAAGATGTTACCGCTGTTACTTTTAGAATTTGCTTAAGTGTTAAAATAAAGAAGTGTAAAATGGGGAAGTGGTCTAAATACCAGAAAGCGTTTCAGATGTCCTGGCTTAAGGATCCCGTGTTTGGAAAGTGGCTGGCTGAAGTGAAAGAAGATGGAAATAAGGCATATTGTAACGTTTGAAGAACTGAGATAAGAGCTCATAGAAGTGGTTTAAACAAACACAGTGAAACATTAAAACACGGACAAAATATATCGGAGGTAAGTCATCAGCAGATGAGCATCAAGTCTGTTCTATCAAAGAAGGAAGATAAACTTACTAAATTTGAATGTCGTCTGTCTGTATGTACTGTCGCTATCTAGAAATCTAACATTATGTTTGTAACTCATCTTGTATGTATGTACTTTTACCTGAATAAACATTTGATTTGATTCGATTTGACTAAACCAAAAATTGGGCTACTCTACTTGCAAATTCGCTACTTTTTGATCGTCAGTTCGCTACTTTTAGCAATTTGGATCTGGCAACCCTGTACCCAGGCTCTTTCTCCATATTACACCGTGCGCTCGCGCTACTGGTACGGAGCGCTCAACTACGAGGGGGATGACCAAGCTGCCTGGTCACATGACGCTGGAACACATGCCTGCCATTATCTACTTAGTTCATACTCACAAAATGCTAAGCCTGAACAGGCACAGGAAAGGGCAGGCGTTGGGGAAGGCATGGGTGGGCAGGGGTTGGGGAAGGCATGGGTGGGCAGGGGTTGGGGAAGGCATGGGTGGGCAGGGGTTGGGGAAGGCATGGGTGGGCAGGCGCCTGCCCACCCTCACAGCAGATCTACTTACACACCATAATAAACCAGATATATTAAAACACTATAAAACCACTGACAATGTTCCTTGACAAGTTTAACCCCCGTTAACTGTGGCAGCGCGTTGAAAATGTTGATAATATCTGGTCTGAAGGACCAAGACTGTGAGAGTTGGTTGAATGGCTTTATGTAGTGTTCTGTTCATGTCTACTCTTGAATTATCAGTGTGGTATTTTGGTATTGTTGGTGAAGATATCTCTGGTATTTTGGTATTGTTGGTGAAGATACCTCCTGGTATTTTGGTATTGTTGGTGAAGATACCTCCTGGTATTTTGGTATTGTTGAAGATACCTCCTGGTATTTTGGTATTGTTGGTGAAGATACCTCCTGGTATTTTGGTATTGTTGGTGAAGATACCTCCTGGTATTTTGGTATTGTTGGTGAAGATATCTCCTGGTATTTTGGTATTGTTGGTGAGGATATCTCTGGTATTTTGGTATTGTTGGTGAGGATATCTCCTGGTATTTTGGTATTGTTGGTGAGGATATCTCCTGGTATTTTGGTATTGTTGGTGAGGATATCTCTGGTATTTTGGTATTGTTGGTGAGGATATCTCTGGTATTTTGGTATTGTTGGTGAGGATATCTCTGGTATTTTGGTATTGTTGGTGAGGATATCTCCTGGTATTTTGATATTGTTGGTGAGGATATCTCTGGTATTTTGGTATTGTTGGTGAGGATATCTCTGGTATTTTGATATTGTTGGTGAGGATATCTCTGGTATTTTGGTATTGTTGGTGAGGATATCTCCTGGTATTTTGATATTGTTGGTGAGGATATCTCTAGTATTTTGATATTGTTGGTGAGGATATCTCTGGTATTTTGATATTGTTGGTGAGGATATCTCTGGTATGAAGATATCTCTGGTATTTTGGTATTGTTGGTGAGGATATCTCTGGTATTTTGGTATTGTTGGTGAGGATATCTCTGGTATTTTGGTATTGTTGGTGAGGATATCTCTGGTATTTTGATATTGTTGGTGAGGATATCTCTGGTATGAAGATATCTCTGGTATTTTGGTATTGTTGGTGAGGATATCTCTGGTATTTTGGTATTGTTGGTGAGGATATCTCTGGTATTTTGGTATTGTTGGTGAGGATATCTCTGGTATTTTGGTATTGTTGGTGAGGATATCTCCTGGTATTTTGATATTGTTGGTGAGGATATCTCTGGTATGAAGATATCTCTGGCGATGATCTGGTTGTGCGATAAAACGATGTGTCTTTGATAGAGCCTTGTTGCTAATACCGTGAAAGAGATGTTGCTGCTTTGCATATATATTAAAACTATTGGGGCGGACAGTCCCCAAGCGGCCATGTAAAGGAATAAACGATATTCGTCTATTTCAAGGCGTTTTCCCCTTGGGGTGTCATAAGTAAGATGGCGGTCTACTGGCTCTTACAGTAAGCTAGACCGGATATCTGTTTCTCTCTCTCTCTCTCTCTCTCTCTCTCTCTCTCTCTCTCTCTCTCTCTCTCTCTCTCTCTCTCTCTCTCTCTCTCTCTCTCTCTCTCTCTCTCTTCCATTTCAACATCTCCTGGTAATGCTAGAACTTTCCTGCAAATTCTACCAAGAAATTTGTCATTAAAGATACTCTGAACTTTCCCTGGGAAGTTTTCTAAATAATTCAGTTATCACCTGCCCTTAATACTGAGCAGCTCAGCCCTGGCTTATGGCCGCCTCCACCTCTTTACCAAGTTTTAAGTGCTGCAACTTTGCAAGCTTCACGTGGCCAGGTCGCCTCTCACTTTCCCTGGCTCACACAGTCTCTCCTCGCTAGCGTTTTTTCTCTCAATTATTCAGTTCCTCTCTCCTTTAGCTTTTCCTCTCTTTCTATCTCTGTCTCTGTCTCTCTCTCTCTATATATATATATATGAACACAACACACACACGCCTCTACAAACAAGGCAAAAGTCACCTAGGTGGGCCTATCCTCTCCACGTCATCAAAAGGTGTACAGTGCTATTTGAATATCATAGAAAGGCTTAGTTATAAATCAAAAGACGCTCAATAAGTTTAAGAGAGACATTAAGGGGTTCAGCTGGGCAGTCAGTTGGCACATAGGTGATGAATTGTCTCACACCCCCCTCCTCACACTACACATCACCCCCACACCCCCCTCCTTCCCACCCCCTCTCACACTACACATCACCCCCACACCCCCCTCCTTCCCACCCCCTCTCACACTACACATCACCCCCCCCCACACCCACACTTACAATACAATACAATACAATACAATATTATTTAGGTAAGGTACATACATACAATAAATATTTACAAGGATTGTTTAACTTATAGGTATAGCTAGTACATACAATGCCTAAAGCCACTATTACGCAAAGCGTTTCGGGCATCTTCACTCACACTTCACTCACACAAACCCACAAACTCCAAACCCAAACTGACACACATTCAGGGACCCAGGATCATATTGCCCTGCCCTGAGCCCCCCTTCCACCACCACTAGGAACATCGCCCTCCTTTGCCCCTTCCCTCTCTGCGACCACCACCTTTGCTCTCCCTCTCTTCAAATGCCTTCCCTTACTCACCCTCACTCCCCGGATGCTATCTTAACTCTCATTGCATTTCCCTCATTGTAAGAAATGAGGGAAACAATAAGCAGCCTGCAAGGCGAGCTGTAAGTAGCTGAAGAGGAGATAAGACGCCTCAAACATAACCCTACTAACGCTCGGAATCAGATCACCATCGCAATACAAGATGGAAATATACCAATGGTGGCGACTGCCACAGTATGTACATGCCAAATATGCAGAAATACTAAGAAAGAGTTCAGAAGCAGTGTCCACAGTGAAGGAAGTAGCCACGAAAGCAGCTACCTCACAGGACGCAGCATGGGGCACTAGTCAGCAACTGGAAAATAAAAGTTCAGTGGTAGCAGTGGGCATTAAAGAACAAGAAGGGTACAGTCAGACAGAATGGAAAGCTAAAGACAGAGAGGCAGTGAGAGAGATCCTAAGAGGTTAAAGATGCAGAGGGTCAAACAAAGCATAGAAGGTTATTGGGTTAGACTGGTACAACAAGGACAGAAATTGACTTATATAGATAGTGTTTACAAACGAGACCACGAAGGAGGAAATTCTAGCAAGGAAGTTCCAACTGTTAAATGTAAGAGGACACAAAAAACACTCCTTCAGAGGGATATGACAGGGGAGGAGAGAATCATGGAAGCAGATACAAGGGAGAAGTGCAGGAAGAGAGGAGAGAACCAGGGAACCAGGGTGCTCAACTTAACATTCTCAGAGGAAAGTGGGGAACCCCCAACCAGCAGCCCAGCAACCCCAGAGAGAATTGCAACACCCCCACTTTCCTCCCAATAGAAACCCTCCTCACCCCGGACCTTCCCTGACTCCATTCAAATGCTCATTCAACCCTCCCTTCATCCTCACCCCACATTCTCCCTGGCCCCCTAACCCCAATACCCTCCCTTTCCCCTCACTGCATACCTTCCCTGTCCCCCCTACCCCCTCACCCCATACCCTCACTGTCCCCCATTCCCTTAACCTCCCACCCCTAACCCCAGAATCCTCCGAGATCCTGTTAACCATATCACAAATTTCCATACCCATGGAACAACTTCCTACACCGGCCGAATGCCCACCAAGGGGCAGAGGAAATAAGAATGGACCAAAAAAACGAGAGCTTCAAGACAATGTACTCAAACATATTGGAATTACAAATTAAACACACGAACTTGTTGAAAAAAACCAAGAAGAAAACCCAGACATAGTAGCACTAACAGAAACAAAACTAACGAAAGCCATAACAAATGAAGTGTTTTCACAGGAATACTATGTAGTAAGGAAAGAGAAGGAAAGAAGAGGTGGAGGTGGAGTGGCTCTGCTGATAAGAAAAGACTGTAGTTTTGAGGAGAGGGCTATCCAGGGCTGTGAAGGGTTCATTGACAACATAACAGGAACCATAGCAATTGGAGGACAAAAAAATAATAGTAGTAGTAATATATAACCCCACCAAATGACAGAAGACTCCGACAGGAATATGATAGAAACAACATGGTTGCCATTAATATAAGAGAGAGAGTGTAGCTTCTGTTGCCAGCAGGAACAGATCCAGACTACTAATTATGGAAGCCTTCAACCACAGGAAGATAGATTAGGAGAACAGAGACCTACATGGAGGAGCAGATAAATGGAGAGCTAAGCTGCTGGACATGGCAACAAGAAACTTTCTAAGCCAACACGTCAAGGGACCCACAAGAATGAGAGAAGATGAACCAGTCATGCTTGATCTGATATTCACCCAGAATGATTCGTATATAAGGTAAGTTAAGTTGGAAGCCTACTTGGGAATCAGTGACCACAAAGTACTGATATTTGAGTACCTGGTAGAGCTAGAAGTAATCTCCCCAAGAGAGAACTAGAAAGCAAAGGGCTGGCGTACCGAAAGGAAAATTATGAGGAGATGAGAAAAGTCCTGAGAGAAATACCGTGGGAAAAACAGAACTCATAAATAAGTCGTACAAGACATGATGGATTATATCACCCAAAAGTGTCAGGAGACAGTAAACAAATTTATCTTAACCCAAAAGGAAAACAATGAGAAGCAAAAGAGGAATCCGTGGTTTAATGGAGCATGTATGGAAGCAAAAAAGTAAACAAAAGGGTATGGAGGAACTAAAGAAATAACAGAACTCTTGAGATCCAGGAATGAGTATGCCAGTGTGAGAAGAGCAGCAGAGAGACAGTATGAAAATGACAGAAAATAAAGCCAAGACTGAACCAAAACTGCTCCACAGTCCCATCAGGAGGAAAACAACACTGAAAAAACAGGTGCAGAAACTGAGAACAGGTACTCAGAGAATGACAAAGAGGTGTGTGAAAAACGCAACAAAAGATTCCAGGAGGTCTTCACAATGGCACGAGGAGAAGTCCCTGGAGTAGGAGAGGTGGCTGACCTGCTTATAGGTCATATTTGCATGCGGGAAAGGGTAGAACTGATGGTTCTACCGTTATGTGGATGTAACTGCTAGATACTACACAGTAAGTGGGCACACTTGACTTGGCCCGAAGCCATGCTACTTGGTGCTTAATTTTTAAAGCAGGTTTCCACTCAAGCCTAGCAATAAACACATATGATTCCGAGTTATAGCGCCAGTGTAATGTATCAGAAACCAGGCGATATAACCAAATGTGTGCCAGATTATCCACAACCTTTCGCACAAGATTTTTTAGCAAGAGAAAGAAAAAAAAGAATGACTAGAAATGTTAAGGTTTCACCACCAACACGGTAATATGCTAAACAGGACACAGAGTGATAAACCTCCCAGAAGCACAGAACAACACGTAAAATAGCGCTTGGAGCGCAGACGAGAGCGATATACATCACAATTTACACTTGGAAATATAGTAGGAAGACTAATCTCAAATCTGCTCCCTGAAAGAATTACTGACGAGATCAGGAGTCATGACATAGTGTCCAAAATATTCCCTTTGGGAATAATGGGTGCTCTTAAGAGACCTATTTTCAACACCCTACCCATAAAAAGGGGTGTAATTAGCGGACCTCAATCAGCGAACAAGAGTGAATTTGATAAACAATGACTACCCAGGAAGCTTGATCAGAGACTGTTACAGTGATTACCAGGAAAACCTTATGGTAAGGCAGTTAGTGAGGCATTGTGCTTCACCAATGAGGCAGGGCAACACAGCGAAGCTGATTTACTCTTCCATATTATTGGTTTAATTATAATCATACAACAGCGAGTGTGGCAGAAAGATGGAACCCATCGCCTGAAGGCGCATTACAGAAAGTATGGCACAAATGTGCCAATTAGTTTTATTTACCAAGAAATATTGCAGTAAAATTAGATGACCAATTGCGTGTACTTTCACAGCCTCAACACTGTACTTAATAGCAGTAAACATATTTATTTTTTTCAAAAACAAGTTATTTGTAAAATATACTTGCCATATACAAATATATTTGTCAAAAACATATTGATATTATTTGTAGAGATCAAAGTCCTGTGTTCCTGTATTTTATACTAAAAATATTTTAATTCTCAAACTGAAGAGAAAAAATTAAAACTAGTCGTTTAAAAACAAAAATAGTTTTTTATACAGGTTGGTATAGGAGAGACGCCTGTTAGCAGGCTGAGGGCTTACCCTTCCCTAGCACACTAAGTCTTACCCTACAGGTGTTACCCTAGAGCCAACCCGCTAATCTGTTTACTTCCCAGTCTCTAATTGTTGCTAAGAGAACAGGGTCGAATACCTATGGATTGGTTCCCAATCAGTCATTCCCGGGTTTTGACACAGGGAGAGTGACACATGACACGTGTAGTGTGTCAAGTGTATGTTGGGTGGTTGGGCGCTCATGCGTGAGTTCGTGTACTCAGCAAACTGTTATGTTTGCAGGGTTTGAGCTTCGGCTCTTTGGTCTCGCCTCTCAACTGCCAATCAACCGGTGAACAGATTCTCGAGTCTATTAGGCTCTATCATATCTATATTTGAAATTGTGTATGGAGTCAGCCTCCACCACATCACTGCCTAATGCATTCCATTTGTTAACTCCACTCAGACACAAAGAAACTCTTTTTAGTGTGACTAAGGTAGGAAAGGGTACTGTGTGCCTACCCTTCTTGACTCACAACTCAGGCTTGGCCTGCGGGCCGCTCCAAGCAACAGCCTGTTGGACCAAGCTCTCTCAAGTCAAACCTGGCCCCGGGCCGGGCTTGGGGAGTAAGTAATTATCAAAAGAAGGCACCAAACCGAGAAGGCTATGTAGCACCAGGCTTATGGAGTAGAACTCCCAGAACCCCATCAAGCAGGTAGTATCTCTATGGCTCACTTGGGTACTCACTTTCCACCAGTGTCCCCTTGTGTGTGTGCCTCTTGTGTGTGTGCCCCTTGTGTTTGTGTGCCCCTTGTGTGTGTGCCCCTTGTGTGTATGCCCCTTGTGTGTGTGCCCCTTGTGTGTGTGTTACATGGAGGAATGGGGGCGAGCCCACGTGTGTGTGTATTTACTATTTTCCTCTGCAGAATCAAGCCAATTAGCTCCTGCATCCCACCGTTCTAAGCAAACTATTATTATCTACTATTATATCTACTACATATATTCCTAACACACACACACACACACACACACACACACACACACACACACACACACACACACACACACACACACACACACACACACACACACACTGGAAGACAGAAGAGTTAGGGGGGACATCACCACATTCAAGATTCTCAAGGAAATTGATAGGGTAGATAAAGACAGGCTATTGAACACAAGGGGCACACGCACTAGGGGACACAGGTGGAAACTGAGTGCTCAAATGAGCCACAGAGATATTAGAAAGAACTTTTTTAGTGTCAGAGTGGTTGACAAATGGAATGCATTAGGGGGTGATGTGGTGGAGGCTGACTCCATACACAGTTTCATGTGTAGATATGATATGTTCCTGAGCCCAATAGGCTCAGGAACCTGTACACCAGTTGATTGACGGTTGAGAGGCGGGACTAAAGAGCCAGAGCTCAACCCCCGCAAGCACAATTAGTTGAGTTCACACACACAAAAACACAATCCCCAAGAACGAGCCCCTAGTATGCAATCCTGCATACTCCAGGATTCTGTCATAAGTGGTATACAGGATCCTGAACGGTTCCTTACGTTCCTTAAGTTTCTAAAGGAAGTTCTTATGTTAGCCAATCTAGCATATGTCGCTGATGATATCCTTTTGATGTGGACTTCTGGGAGACAGGTTCGGTGTGATATCAACCCCCAGATCTTTCATTCTATTTGACTCTTGCAGGATTTCACCTCCCAGATGGTACCTTGTGTTCAGCCTCCTGCTCCCTTCGCCTAATTTCATTACTTTACACTTTCCTGAGTTAAACTTTATTATGTAAGGAAATTGTGCCATATTATGTCTGCCACGTCCAGGAATCGATCCCGGGTGTAACAGTTGCGACTGGAAGATGTTCTCCGCTAGACCAAGGCCCCCTCTTTGTGTGTGTCAGTTTGACTGTCTCTTTCTTCTAGTTAAAACAATAATTTTCCTTTCCTGTTTCCGTGCTTACTTACATTCTCCCTCTCTCTCTCTCTCTCTCTCTCTCTCTCTCTCTCTCTCTCTCTCTCTCTCTCTCTCTCTCTCTCTCTCTCTCTCTCTCTCTCTCTCTCCAACCACTTGGGCTGGACGGTAGAGTGATGGTCTTGCTTCATGCAGGTCGGTGTTCGATCCCCCTGATAGTTCCCTTCTCTCTCTCTCTCCCGCAACTGGTTACATGCAGGTGTCTTGCAGTGTTTTTTGTGGTGGGTGAGAGGTCCCTCCCGGCCCACATGCTCTCACATCTCTCTCACGCGTCCCTGTCTCGTTAACGTCCAGCGTGATCACACTACACTCGTTCTGCTTAACTCTATTTAAACCAATCGACTTACATGTTACCTTTATTGTTGCTAAGGTGTCTGCTGTTTCTTCCATGCTGGCCTTGAAGGTCCTGGGACCTTTATTAGTCGCATAACTTGTAGGGATATTGCTGTGAGTCTCAGAATTTCTGATGGTTTTGTTACCTCTTTCACTTCCTCCTTTATTTTGCCTTCCTCTGTCGAGGTGACGTCTGCCGCAATGGTGGTGTTCTCTCTCTCTCTCTCTCTCTCTCTCTCTCTCTCTCTCTCTCTCTCTCTCTCTCTCTCTCTCTGTCTGTCTACTTCTCTCTCTCTTTCTCTCTCTCTCTCTTTCTCTCTTTCTCTCTCTCTCTCTCTCTCTCTCTCTCTCTCTCTCTCTCTCTCTCTCTCTCTCTCTGTCTGTCTACTTCTCTCTCTCTCTCTCTCTCTCTCTCTCTCTCTCTCTCTGCAGCACTCCCGGCCGTCTGTACACTTCTGTCCTCTGTCATCCGCGCGTCGTCGTCTGAGTGACAGTCCTCCCTATCCTGGCCCCCTATCCCACCCACCAGAGGTTTTTTATGCTCTCTCTCTCCCCCTCTGCCACTGTGGCCCTCACCCCCCTCTGCCACTGTGGCCCTCACCCCCCTCTGCCACTGTGGCCCTCACCCCGCACTTCCTCCACTCTTCTCAAACACTTTTCTCCTTACAACTACTTCCCGCCAAACACATGACGGAACTACGACGTTGCTACAACGATTGAACAAGTTGTAACAACTATCTAAGAAGTTATAACAACTTTCTAACACGTCATAAAAACAATACCAAGATGAAACAAGTTTGTAACAGGTTGTTAGATAACTGGTTGATGGGGTTCTGGGAGTTGTTCTACTCCCCAAGCCCGGCCCGAGGCCAGGCTTGACTTGTGAGAGTTTGGTCCACCAGGCTGTTGCTTGGAGCGGCCCGCAGGCCCACATACCCACCACAGCCTGGTTGGTCCGGCACTCCTTGGAGGAAATGATGTAGTTTCCTCTTGAAGATTGTCACGGTTGTTCCGGCAATATTTCTTATGCTCGCTGGGAGGGTGTTGAACAACCGTGGACCTCTGATGTTTATACAGTGTTCTCTGATTGTGCCTATGGCACCTCTGCTCTTCAATGGTTCTGTTCTGCATTTTCTTCCATATCGTTCACTCCAGTATAACACGGCAACAATCGGGACAGTTACGGTGTGTGTTTACAGGGATTGTGATTGGTCGTTGTGTGTCGTTGTATGGTTCCCAGGATGATATCCACAATACTGTCTTGTGTAGTTATGATCCAATATTATATCCGGCTGTAATGTACATTCATCTCCCTTCCACTTACTGACTTACCGCGTTCACAATCCCTCCAGCGGTCACAATCCAGTGTTCACAGTCTCCCTCACCAATTCACAGTTCCTCTAGCATTCACAATCCACCAGAATATTCACAATCTGTTCAGCCTGCTGAATCCCGTACAATGGTGTTTACCATCTACTCGAACATTCACAATCCTTCTCTTATTTACATTCTCCAATCGCTTATTCATCTTCCTTATATTAATTTTTTGCTTCGAAGGACCAATTTGTTCGGAAGCGTCATTATCACTAAGACTAACAACCCGCTGGGTAGTTCATCTCGTCACTCGTACCCCAGACGCAGCCGTCACAAAGCAGCTTGTCCTTCTAAGGTGTCCCAACGTCAAGAAAACGGTCTATTTAAAGTGTCCTTATCCTAACCTACCAGAGGACCCAAAACAGAAAACGGGACAGTACGTCACTTTCGCCAGCCGCCTCCATTTTCTAGTACGACAATTTTTGGTCTTATGTAACGCTTCCGAGCGAAACGTGACGTTCTTTGTAGGAGGACAGGTTGTAGGAGGACAGGTTGTAGGAGGACAGGTTGTAGGAGGACTGGTTGTAGGAGGACTGGTTGTAGGAGGACAGGTTGTAGGAGGACAGGTTGTAGGAGGACAGCTTGTAGGAGGACAGGTTGCAAGAGGACAGGTTGTAAGAGGACAGGTTATAGGAGGACAGGTTGTAGGAGGACAGCTTGTAGGAGGACAGGTTGTAGGAGGACAGATTGTAGGAGGACAGGTTGCAAGAGGTCAGGTTGTAGGAGGTGCACCCCCTCTGGTGCCCCCCCCCCCCCCCCCACTACACATACACCCCCTTGAATCAGCCAAACTTTATCAATTAATCACTGTGAATGAGCCAGACACAAAGGGAGTCATCTTAGAAGGCCCAGTTGAGAATGAGTGATCAATACATATGGGTGAAAAAATAACATGGAAGGCAAACTGGTAGAAGTAGCAGAAACAAACTTCAAACACAACAAATTAAAGAGGAATACAGAGAAGAGTAGGAGGTCAAGCAGCAAGCTTAGACCTGGGGCCAGGGTACACTACACAACAGTGTCGAGGGTACACTACACAACAGTGCCGGTGTACACTACACAACAGTGCCGGTGTACACTACACAACAGTACCGGTGTACACTACACAACAGTGCCGGGGGTACACTACACAACAGTGTCGAGGGTACACTACACAACAGTGCCGGGGGTACACTACACATCAGTGCCGGGGGTACACTACACAACAGTGCCGGGGGTACACTACACAACAGTGCCGGGGGTACACTACACAACAGTGCCGGGGGTACACTACACAACAGTGCCGGGGGTACACTACACAACAGTGCCAGGGTACACTACACAACAGTGCCAGGGGTACACTACACAACAGTGCCAGGGGTACACTACACAACAGTGCCAGGGGTACACTACACAACAGTGCCAGGGGTACACTACACAACAGTGCCGGGGGTACACTACACAACAGTGCCGGGGTACACTACACAACAGTGCCAGGGGTACACTACACAACAGTGTCGGGGTACACTACACAACAGTGCCAGGGTACACTACACAACAGTGCCGGGGTACACTACACAACAGTGCCAGGGTACACTACACAACAGTGTCGGGGTACACTACACAACAGTGCCAGGGGTACACTACACAACAGTGCCGGGGGTACACTACACAACAGTGCCAGGGTACACTACACAACAGTGCCAGGGGTACACTACACAACAGTGCCAGGGGTACACTACAAAACAGTGCCAGGGGTACACTACACAACAGTGCCAGGGGTACACTACACAACAGTGCCGGGGGTACACTACACAACAGTGCCGGGGTACACTACACAACAGTGCCAGGGGTACACTACACAACAGTGTCGGGGTACACTACACAACAGTGCCAGGGTACACTACACAACAGTGCCGGGGTACACTACACAACAGTGCCAGGGTACACTACACAACAGTGTCGGGGTACACTAAACAACAGTGCCAGGGGTACACTACACAACAGTGTCGGGGTACACTACACAACAGTGCCAGGGGTACACTACACAACAGTGCCAGGGTACACTACACAACAGTGTCGGGGTACACTACACAACAGTGCCAGGGGTACACTACACAACAGTGTCGGGGTACACTACACAACAGTGCCGGGGTACACTACACAACAGTGCCGGGGGTACACTACACAACAGTGCCAGGTGTACACTACACAACAGTGCCGGGGTACACTACACAACAGTGCCAGGGGTACACTACACAACAGTGCCGGGGTACACTACACAACAGTGCCAGGGTACACTACACAACAGTGCCAGGGTACACTACACAACAGTGCCAGGGTACACTACACAACAGTGCCAGGGTACACTACACAACAGTGTCGAGGGTACACTACACAACAGTGCCGGGAGAGACTACACAACAGTGCCGGGAGAGACTACACAACAGTGCCGGGGTACACTACACAACAGTGCCGGGGTACACTACACAACAGTGCCAGGGGTACACTACACAACAGTGCCAGGGGTACACTACACAACAGTGCCGGGGGTACACTACACAACAGTGCCGGGGGTACACTACACAACAGTGCCGGGGGTACACTACACAACAGTGTCGAGGGTACACTACACAACAGTGCCAGGAGAGACTACACAACAGTGCCGGGAGACTACACAACAGTGCCGGGGGTACACTACACAACAGTGCCGGGGGTACACTACACAACAGTGCCAGGGTACACTACACAACAGTGCCAGGGTACACTACACAACAGTGTCGAGGGTACACTACACAACAGTGCCGGGAGAGACTACACAACAGTGCCGGGAGAGACTACACAACAGTGCCGGGGTACACTACACAACAGTGCCGGGGTACACTACACAACAGTGCCAGGGGTACACTACACAACAGTGCCAGGGGTACACTACACAACAGTGCCGGGGGTACACTACACAACAGTGCCGGGGGTACACTACACAACAGTGCCGGGGGTACACTACACAACAGTGTCGAGGGTACACTACACAACAGTGCCGGGAGAGACTACACAACAGTGCCGGGAGAGACTACACAACAGTGCCGGGGGTACACTACACAACAGTGCCGGGAGAGACTACACAACAGTGCCGGGGGTACACTACACAACAGTGTCGAGGGTACACTACACAACAGTGCCGGGAGAGACTACACAACAGTGCCGGGAGAGACTACACAACAGTGCCGGGGGTACACTACACAACAGTGCCGGGGGTACACTACACAACAGTGCCAGGGTACACTACACAACAGTGCCGGGAGAGACTACACAACAGTGCCGGGAGAGACTACACAACAGTGCCGGGGGTACACTACACAACAGTGCCGGGGGTACACTACACAACAGTGCCAGGGTACACTACACAACAGTGCCGGGAGAGACTACACAACAGTGCCGGGAGAGACTACACAACAGTGCCGAGGGTACACTACACAACAGTGCCGGGGGTACACTACACAACAGTGCCAGGGTACACTACACAACAGTGCCGGGAGAGACTACACAACAGTGCCGGGAGAGACTACACAACAGTGCCGGGGGTACACTACACAACAGTGCCAGGGTACACTACACAACAGTGCCAGGGGTACACTACACAACAGTGCCAGGGGTACACTACACAACAGTGCCAGGGGTACACTACACAACAGTGCCAGGGTACACTACACAACAGTGCCGGGGTACACTACACAACAGTGCCAGGGTACACTACACAACAGTGCCGGGGGTACACTACACAACAGTGCCAGGGGTACACTACACAACAGTGCCAGGGGTACACTACACAACAGTGCCGGGGGTACACTACACAACAGTGCCGGGGGTACACTACACAACAGTGCCGGGGGTACACTACACAACAGTGTCGAGGGTACACTACACAACAGTGCCGGGGGTACACTACACAACAGTGCCAGGGTACACTACACAACAGTGCCGGGAGAGACTACACACCAGTGCCGGGAGAGACTACACAACAGTGCCGGGGGTACACTACACAACAGTGCCGGGGGTACACTACACAACAGTGCCAGGGTACACTACACAACAGTGCCAGGGTACACTACACAACAGTGCCAGGGTACACTACACAACAGTGCCAGGGGTACACTACACAACAGTGCCGGGGGTACACTACACAACAGTGCCGGGGGTACACTACACAACAGTGCCGGGGGTACACTACACAACAGTGCCGGGGGTACACTACACAACAGTGCCGGGGGTACACTACACAACAGTGCCGAGGGTACACTACACAACAGTGCCGAGAGAGACTACACAACAGTGCCAGGGTACACTACACAACAGTGCCAGGGTACACTACACAACAGTGCCAGGGTACACTACACAACAGTGCCAGGGTACACTACACAACAGTGCCAGGGTACACTACACAACAGTGCCAGGGTACACTACACAACAGTGCCAGGGTACACTACACAACAGTGCCAGGGTACACTACACAACAGTGCCAGGGTACACTACACAACAGTGCCAGGGTACACTACACAACAGTGCCAGGAGAGACTACACAACAGTGCCAGGAGAGACTACACGACAGTGCCAGGAGAGACTACACAACAGTGCCAGGAGAGACTACACAACAGTGCCAGGAGAGACTACACAACAGTGCCAGGTGAGACTACACAACAGTGCCGGGTGAGACTACACAACAGTGCCAGGGTACACTACACAACAGTGCCGGGGTACACTACACAACAGTGCCGGGAGAGACTACACAACAGTGCCAGGGTACACTACACAACAGTGCCAGGAGAGACTACACAACAGTGCCAGGAGAGACTACACAACAGTGCCAGGAGAGACTACACAACAGTGCCAGGTGAGACTACACAACAGTGCCGGGTGAGACTACACAACAGTGCCGGGGGTACACTACACAACAGTGCCGGGGTACACTACACAACAGTGCCAGGGTACACTACACAACAGTGCCAGGGTACACTACACAACAGTGCCAGGGTACACTACACAACAGTGCCAGGGTACACTACACAACAGTGCCGGGGTACACTACACAACAGTGCCGGGGTACACTACACAACAGTGCCGGGGTACACTACACAACAGTGCCAGGGTACACTACACAACAGTGCCAGGGTACACTACACAACAGTGCCAGGGTACACTACACAACAGTGCCAGGGTACACTACACAACAGTGCCAGGGTACACTACACAACAGTGCCAGGGTACACTACACAACAGTGCCAGGGGTACACTACACAACAGTGCCAGGGTACACTACACAACAGTGCCAGGGGTACACTACACAACAGTGCCAGGGGTACACTACACAACAGTGCCAGGGGTACACTACACAACAGTGCCAGGGGTACACTACACAACAGTGCCAGGGTACACTACACAACAGTGCCAGGGTACACTACACAACAGTGCCAGGGTACACTACACAACAGTGCCAGGGTACACTACACAACAGTGCCGGGGTACACTACACAACAGTGCCGGGGTACACTACACAACAGTGCCAGGGTACACTACACAACAGTGCCGGGGTACACTACACAACAGTGCCAGGGTACACTACACAACAGTGCCAGGGGTACACTACACAACAGTGCCAGGGTACACTACACAACAGTGCCAGGGTACACTACACAACAGTGCCAGGGTACACTACACAACAGTGCCAGGGGTACACTACACAACAGTGCCAGGGTACACTACACAACAGTGCCAGGGTACACTACACAACAGTGCCAGGGTACACTACACAACAGTGCCAGGGGTACACTACACAACAGTGCCAGGGTACACTACACAACAGTGCCAGGGGTACACTACACAACA
The DNA here is from genome assembly GCF_040958095.1 of Procambarus clarkii. Classification (NCBI taxonomy): domain Eukaryota; kingdom Metazoa; phylum Arthropoda; class Malacostraca; order Decapoda; family Cambaridae; genus Procambarus; species Procambarus clarkii. The sequence goes on from NC_091175.1 coordinate 27,113,227, forward strand.
GTGCCAGGGGTACACTACACAACAGTGCCAGGGTACACTACACAACAGTGCCAGGGTACACTACACAACAGTGCCAGGGTACACTACACAACAGTGCCAGGGGTACACTACACAACAGTGCCAGGGTACACTACACAACAGTGCCAGGGTACACTACACAACAGTGCCAGGGTACACTACACAACAGTGCCAGGGTACACTACACAACAGTGCCAGGGTACACTACACAACAGTGCCAGGGTACACTACACAACAGTGCCAGGGTACACTACACAACAGTGCCAGGGTACACTACACAACAGTGCCAGGGTACACTACACAACAGTGCCAGGGTACACTACACAACAGTGCCAGGGTACACTACACAACAGTGCCAGGGTACACTACACAACAGTGCCAGGGTACACTACACAACAGTGCCGGGGTACACTACACAACAGTGCCGGGGTACACTACACAACAGTGCCGGGGTACACTACACAACAGTGCCAGGGTACACTACACAACAGTGCCAGGGTACACTACACAACAGTGCCAGGGTACACTACACAACAGTGCCAGGGTACACTACACAACAGTGCCGGGGGTACACTACACAACAGTGCCGGGGGTACACTACACAACAGTGCCGGGGTACACTACACAACAGTGCCGGGGGTACACTACACAACAGTGCCAGGGGTACACTACACAACAGTGCCAGGGTACACTACACAACAGTGCCAGGGGTACACTACACAACAGTGCCAGGGTACACAACACAACAGTGCCAGGGTACACTACACAACAGTGCCAGGGTACACTACACAACAGTGCCAGGGTACACTACACAACAGTGCCAGGGTACACTACACAACAGTGCCAGGGTACACTACACAACAGTGCCAGGGTACACTACACAACAGTGCCAGGGTACACTACACAACAGTGCCAGGGTACACTACACAACAGTGCCAGGGTACACTACACAACAGTGCCAGGGTACACACTACACAACAGTGCCAGGGTACACTACACAACAGTGCCAGGGTACACTACACAACAGTGCCAGGGTACACTACACAACAGTGCCAGGGTACCTACACAACAGTGCC